>NC_041382.1:217165010-217171128 GCF_002162155.2 Triticum dicoccoides | reverse complement strand
GGGGGGGACCGCGTCGCGTTTTGCGCCGATGCGGGCGAGGATATCCGCCGCCTGATTGTTTTCCCGAGCCACATGGTGAAATTCGAGCCCCTCAAACGGAGTTGACATCTTTAGGACGGTGTTTCGATAGGCCGCAATCTTCAGATCCTTGGCGTCGAAGTCTCCATTTATTTGAGATATTGCGAGGTTTGAATCCCCACGCACCTCCAGGCGTTGAATTCCCATGGAAACTGCCATCCGAAGACCATGCAATAGAGCTTCGTATTTGGCTGTGTTGTTGGAGTCTGCATATAGTATCTACAGTACGTACTGAACGGTATCCCTTGTTGAGGACGTCAGGACGACGCCAGCCCCTAGACCAGCCAGCATTTTAGAGCCGTCTAAGTGCATGATCCAATTGGAGTATGTGTCGTACTCTTTAGGGAGTTCGACTTCCGTCCATTTGGCGACAAAGTCGGCCAATACTTGCGATTTAATGGCTCGCCGAGGTTTGTATGTTATGTCGAACGGGAGGAGCTCAATGGCCCATTTGGCAATCCGGCCCATGGCGTCGCGGTTGTTTATAATATCATTAAGTGGCACTTCCGAGGCTACTGTAATTGAACACTCTTGAAAGTAGTGTCGTAGCTTCCGGGATGCCATGAATACCGTGTAGGCTATCTTTTGATAATGTGGGTATCGTGATTTGAATGGACTGAGGACAGTGGATACATAGTATACTGGCTTTTGAAGAGGGAATTTATGTCCGTCAATTTCTCGTTCGATGACGAGAACTGCGCTTACAACTTGATGAGTTGCCGCAATGTACAACAGCTTTGGTTCGCTGATGTTTGGCGCGGCCAGGATTGGGTTGGTTGCCAGTATGGCTTTTATTTCTTCCAATCCGGCTGTGGCAGCATTCGTCCACTCGAAGTGTTCGGTGCGCCGAAGGAGGCGATAAAGGGGTAATGCCTTTTCTCCTAAGCGGGAGATAAAGCGGCTTAGAGCCGCCACACATCCAGTTAGTTTCTAGATTTGTTTGAGGTCCGTTGGGATAGCCAACTATGACAGAGCTCAGATTTTGGCCGGATTAGCTTCAATTCCTCTACTGGAGACAATGAAGCCGAGGACCTTTCCGGCTGGTACGCCGAAAATGCATTTTTCCGGATTGAGCTTAATGTCGTATGTTCGGAGGTTGTCGAATGTGAGCCTCAAGGCGTCTATTAGAGAGTCGACGTGTTTGGTTTTAATGACCACATCATCTACGTATGCCTCTACTGTTTTGCCGATCTGTTTCTCCATACATGTCTGGATCATGCGCTGATATGTTGCGCCGGCGTTTTTGAGCCCAAAAGGCATTGTGTTGAAACAGAAGGGGCCGTATGGTGTGATAAATGCCGTTGCGGCTTGGTCGGACTCCGCCATCTTGATTTGGTGGTAGCCGGAGTATGCGTCGAGGAAACACAATGACTCATGTCCTGCGGTAGCATCGATAATTTGATCGATGCGGGGGAGGGGGAAGGGATCCTTTGGGAAAGCCTTGTTGAGGTCCTTGAAATCGACACATAGGCGCCAGGATTTGTCCTTCTTTGGTACCATCACCAGGTTTGCTAGCCAGTCCGGGTGTTTTATTTCTCTAATGAATCCGGCCTCCAATAACTTGGCAAGTTCCTCTCCCATAGCCTATCTCTTAGGTTCAGAGAAACGCCGAAGAGCCTGCTTGACCGGCTTGAATCCCATTAGGATATTGAGGCTATGCTCGGCCAGCCTGCATGGGATTCCTGGCATGTCTGAGGGGTGCCAGGCGAATATGTCCCAATTCTCGCGTAGGAACTCTCGTAGTGCGGCATCCACGGCGGGGTTTAACTGTGCCTCGATGGAGGCTGTTTTTGTAGGGTCTGTTGGATGGACTTGGAATCTGACTATTTCGTCCGCTTGTTTAAAAGAGGTGGACTTGGATCTCTTGTCAAGTATTACGTCGTCTCTGTCCACCGTGGAGCGTAGCGCAGTTAATTCCTCGGCCGAGAGGGCTTCGGATAATGCCTTGAGGGCCAATGTGGCTGTTTTGCTTTCGGCGCGGAGTGCTGTGTCCGGATCACTAGCAAGAGTGATGATTCCATTGGGCCCAGGCATTTTGAGCTTCATGTACCCATAATGGGGTATGGCTTGGAAGATCGTGAACGCCTCCCGTCCTAAAAGGGTGTGGTATCCACTACTGAACGGGGCCACTTGGAATGTAATTTCTTCGGACCTATAGTTCTCCGGCGTGCCGAATACCACATCTAGTGTGATTTTCCCAGCACAGCGTGCTTCCCTACTGGGGATGATTCCTCTGAAGGTTGTGCTGCTTTGCTCAATGTGGTTCCAGTCTATTTCCATTTTTTGAAGAGTTTCCTCATAGATGAGGTTTAATCCACTGCCGCCGTCCATGAGTACTTTGGTGAGTCGAAAGCCGTGCACAATTGGACTAAGGACCAGTGCAGCTGGTGCTAGGGTAGTTCCGGAATTTAGGTTCGTCACTGGCATTGAAGGTAATAGCCGTGTCACTCCATGGATTCATTGCTGCTATGTGGCAGATTTCGGCGAGGCTGCGGAGTGTTCGCTTGCGCCTATTATTTGATGCGAAGGTTTCAAAAACTGTTAATACCGTATTGTTATCCACGGGATGGTGCTCTGTGGCATTTGGGATAAGAAGATCCTCACCACTTTTGGCCACCTGCCAGAGTATCCAACATGCTCTAAGGCTGTGCGTTGGTATGGTATCTGCTGTGCTACGAATTTTGCAGGGTCCATTAAGCCATCCCTCCAATACGGTTCCATGCCCTGTAGAGGGTTTTTGTTTCTTTGTAACTAACTCGGGTGTCTTATGATAGTGCACCCTTTTACTTCGGACTGGGTGTATATTCTTAGCCGGATTATCCCAAAATTTCATTTCAGTTTTCTGGGCGCTTTCCATCGCACAGTACTTTCGTACTATGGACGCCAAGTCAGCGAAGCATGATATGTCACGGCGACTTAAGGCGTTGAGGATTCCCTTGTCCGTGCAATTATTGCAGAAAAATGAGACTGCCTCTTCCTCGCGACAGTCCTTAACCTTGTTCATCACAAGGAGGAATCTGTCCCAATAATGATGTACTATTTCATGGGGCTCTTGCCTGATGTGGGAAAGATCGTTTATGTCTGGGTGGGTGGGTGGAATTGAGTCCGAACCCCTACCCAATCTGAGACCCAGGGGCCGAGGTGTTTCCAATATTGGAATTTCGGGTTCCGGTATGTTGCCCGATAAGTCTGGCCCGCTGCCTGACTCTAGGTTCAGGGCTTGGGTGATGTCCTCCCGTAAACGGGTATCCGGCTCAGAGAGCTTAGGAATCCGGACATAGTTAGTCCTCAAGATAGAAGAGGGATCGCCAGATTGTTCCTCCAGCACCGCAACATGGTGGGTGACCGGTGGAGAGTTAATCTCCCTTTGATCGGATTTAAGCCCAATCAGATCATAGTCCATAGCGACTCCCAAGGCGGCGATGCGATCCAAGAGCTCGTTTAGGGAAGAGAGATCCATTGAATCCATCTGCTCGGCGAATACCGAGCCGATGTGGAGGTTGTTTTCGATGACCCGAGAAGTCATCGTCGGGGCAGCAGCCGAACGGGCAGTCATGATGAAACTGCCTAGCCAGAGAGTTTGGCCGATAGCCCGGGCTCCCCCAGCGGTGATGTTGTTCTCAACAACGAGATGAGGCATCCTTCCTTATGGTGACGACGCAGAGGAACTCTCAATGAAAGCACCAATGTCAATGTAAAAACCAGCGGATCTCAGGTAGGGGGTCCCGAACTGTGCGTCTAAGGCGGATGGTAACAGGAGGCAGGGGACACGATGTTTTACCCAGGTCCAGGCCCTCTTGATGGAGGTAAAACCCTACGTCCTGCTTGATTATTCTTGATGATATGAGTAGTACAAGAGTTGATCTACCATGAGATCGGAGAGGCTAAACCCTAAAAGCTAGCCTATGGTATGATTGTATGTTGTCCTACGGACTAAAACCCTCCGGTTTATATAGACACCGGAGGGGGCTAGGGTTACACAAGGTCGGTTACAAAGGAGGAGATATACATACCCGTATTGCCTAGCTTGCCTTCCACGCCAAGTAGAGTCCCATCCAGACACGGGACGAAGTCTTCAATCTTGTATCTTCATAGTCCAACAGTCCGGCCAATGGATATAATCTGGCTGTCCAGATACCCCCTAATCCAGGACTCCCTCACCAGCCATTCGGGGCATCGGACCTCTCGGATGGCACCTGCCGCTTCCAGCTTGCATGTCTCTTGGACGATGAAGGCCTGCTTCTCAGTGTACTGCCACCTCGCTCGCTGGATCACCTCCCTCGGGACCCCTACCAGCTGATTTGGTTCCCACACGAATATCTCCTTGTTCGCGCGCAAGAACCTCACCAGGGCTTCTTCTTGTTCTGGGTCAAGGCCGGCTCCTATGGTAAAGGTGGCTCCTGAAGACCCATCCTCGCTGACCGATACCTTCTTGGTTTCCGCCTTGTCCTGGGTGAACAACTGCTTCTTCTTGGTGGGCGCGGCCTCCCTGGCCGCGGGGGCACCGGCGTCGGCAGGTTGTGCTGCTGCCGCGGTCTTGAAGGCGAGCCTGAGCGCCATCATGGCCTCCTTAGTGTCCCCCTTGATGGTGAGGATGCCCTTGCTACCTGGCATCTTCATGAGGTTGTAAGCCGGGTGAGTCGCCGCCATGAACTGAGCGAGAGCCAGGTACCCGAGGATGGCGTTGTATGGGAGACCGATGCGAGCGATGTCGAACTCCACCAGCTCGGTGCGATAGTTGTCGCGTGTGACGAAGGTGACAGGGAGGTGGATCTGTCTCAGGGAGTGGGCAGCTCCACCACCCACTCCCGAGAAGGGCTTACTGACGCCAAGCCGCTCGAGTGGAACGTGGAGAAGGCTCAAGGCTTCCACGGAGAGCAAGTTGAGGCCAGCACCACCGTCGATGAGGATCTTGGTGACGGCCACGTTGCAGATGGTGGGCGTTCAGAGCATCAGGAGCATTTCGGAGCCGGCGGTGGAGTCGGGGTGGTCTTCTGAGCCGAAGGTAAGGTCGGCCTCTCGCGCAGCCCAGCCCGGCGGAGCCCCCGGGCGCCTGGAGGTGGCTCTGATCTGACGAAGGAACGACTTGGCGTGGCGGTCTGACGGCGGTGCTTGAGAGCCGCCTAGCAGGGCCGCGACTGCGTGGTGCGCCGCACCGCGTAGCGAGCAGTGAAGAGGTCGCGGAGCTCCTCCCAAGATGCCACCGTGGATCCGGGAAGGTTGAGAAGCCAGGCGCGTGGCTCACCGGCGAGGGCCATGGGAAGCCTGTTGTAACGCCCCGTATGTAACTTGCCATATTTGTATTCCAACTCTTGCCATTTTCGGCACTAAGTTGTGATATTCCCTCGTGGTTGGGTTTTGTCTCCGTTTTGCTTTTGTCCATGTCATGCATCTCATATCATGTCATCATGTGCATCGCTTTTGCATACGTGTTCTTCTCATGCATCCGAGCATTTTCCCCGTTGTCCGTTTTGCATTCCGGCACTCCTATGTCCTCCGTCGTCCCCTTTTGCCTCTTTTCGTGTGTGGGTGTTAAACGTTCTCGGATTGGACCAAGACTTGCCAATCGGCCTTGGTACACTACCGGTAGACTGTCTGTCAAGTTTCGTGCCATTTGGACTTCGTTTGATACTCTAACGGTTAACCGAGGAACCGTAAAGGCCTCGTGTGTGTTGCAGCCCAACACCTCTCCAAAGAGGCCCAAAACCCATCTAAAACCGCTCCATCCTCTCGGTCATGCGATCACGATCGCGTGGCCGAAAACCGCACCTCATTTGGACTCTCCTAGCTCCATCTATGTATAAATAGGCCTTCCCCTCCGAAATTTCGGGGAAAAACCACCCCTAACCCTAGCCTCTTCCTCCTCCCGCCACCGGACGCGTCCGGATCGGGCCGGACACGTCCGCCTGCCGCCGCACGACCTATCGCGGTGCGCCACGTCGCACCGCCCGCGCCCACTTCGCACCGCCCGTGCCCACTTCGCCGCCCTCCCACACCAGCCCGCCTGGCCCGCAGCGGGCCCCCGAGGACCGGTCGCCGC
>NC_041382.1:217146421-217164608 GCF_002162155.2 Triticum dicoccoides | reverse complement strand
GCCGCCCCGTCGCCGGCGACTCCTCCGGCCAGATCCGGGCAGGAGCCGGCCGGATTTGCCTCCTCCCCTCCTCTCCGGCGAGTTCGAGCTACTCCGGCGAGCACTCCGGCCGTCCTCGGTTCACGGACCCGGCAAACCCTAGATCTGTCCGGCGAGGTCTAATTTCACTAAGTCCTCGTCCCTGTTCATTTTTTAGGCATTCTTCATCATGTCATATTTCATCATCCATAGCTCCGTTTTGGGCGTGTAATATATCAAATTGTTCGTCTGGATGTGCTCTTCATTTCATTCCATTGCACCATGCTTGTTTGATTCCATCTTGATGCCTAAAATGCTGTTACAAGAGTGCTATGTAATGTTAGTGTCTGTTTCTTAACAGATTATGGACATTTGTCATTTTTTCCATGTTGAATGTGTGGCTCCTATGAACTTGAGCCTACATGTGGTTTGGGCTATGCCATGACATCTTTACATGGGTGTATGCCATGTATTTTTGTGATCAATGTGGTGACTAGCACAAGCATGCAAAGTAGCTCTCGTGATGTTGCTGATTTCAGGAACTTGGAATTCTTCTAAGTCATTTCCCTGATGTTATTTTTATGCCATGTATTCATATTGCTACAGAGTGATCCATGCCTCTTGAGCATGTTCAGTAAGGATGATTTTGAGATATTGTTATGTTCTATCCATCCATGTCTTTGTAGGAGTCCCCTAGCATGACTCAATCTTGCTCTACTTTTGCTATAAAATGTTCCTGGCAGATTGTTTACCGGTTATTCAATTTTGTCGAGGTTGTTGTAGTTGATCCTTGCATGCTATGAGATTGTTCTTGCCATGTTTACCTTCTTGATCATGTCTTCTTGCTGGGTGTATGTATGCTTACTTTGTCATGCAATGACTTGTCGTGAGTGCATCGAGCTCGCAAACATGCCTACGTAACTCTGTTTTTGCCATGTCCAGTTTTCTGCTAAGTATGAATCTGTTAAGAAACTTGCTATGTTTACATGGGTGCCATCATATCTTCTGATCCCTTTTGGCTTATGGTAAGTAAGGGACTTTTGTTATATGCTTTGATTAGTTTCATTCCATGCCTTGCTTTGCCATGATATGTTCCTATAACATTTTGTTATCTTGCTCTAAACATTGCTTCCTGATGTTAAATCCTGACATGTTATTTTCACTAAGTGTGTGAACCTGATATCTTTTCAATTTTGCCATGCTTGTTTGAACCTGCTATTGTGTGATTTAGCCATAGCTCAGTGTTCATCTTTTGTCAAGCATCTTGAGTGGATCACTTCCATGTGCTTTGTTGCTATGTTAGAGTGCAGTAGCTTATTTTCTTGATGCATTTTAGATGGCATCGTGTTGTTAATCGCAGAATAGTGCCATTATTGTTTTGCTTGCCATTTGCAAACCGTGCATCCGATTCCGGTGATCTTTATATCGATTCCGACCGAAATCAACTCATCTTTCCAGAGGCACTCTTGGTTTTCCAAGTTGAGGCCTGGTTCAATCTTTTCCTTCCAGAGCACGCATATGCATTGCATATCACATCGCACATATCATGCCATGTTTTGCATCATGTTGCTTGCGCATTGCACCGTGGTTGATTGTGGTTCCCTTTGCTTGTGTTCTTGCTTTGGGTAGAGCCGAGAGACGAGTACGTGATCGAGGAACCCGTTGAGTACACTTACGAGGATCAAGCTTACGTCAACTCGGAGAACTTTGCAAGCAAGATGACCATACCCTCGAAATCACTTCTATCTTTGCTTGCTAGTTGCTCGCTCTATTGCTATGCCTATGCCTCGATACCTACCACATGCTTTATCATGCCTCCCATATTTCCATGTCAAACCTCTAACCCACCTTGTCCTAGCAAACAGTTGTTTGGCTATGTTACCGCTTTGCTCAGCCCCTCTTATAGCGTTGCTAGTTGCAGGTGAAGATTGGAGTTTGTTCCTTGTTGGAACATGTTTATTGTTGGGATATCATTATTATATCTTGTTTACTTTAATGCACCTATATACTTGGTAAAGGGTGGAAGGCTCGGCCTTATGCCTCGTGTTTTGTTCCACTCTTGCCGCCCTAGTTTTCGTCATACCGGAGTTATGTTCCTTGATTTTGCGTTCCTTACGCGGTTGGGTTATAATGGGAACCCCTTGATAGTTCGCCTTGAATAAAACTCCTCCAGCAAGGTCCAACCTTGGTTCTACCATTTTCCACCTAGCCTTTTTTCCTTGGGTTCCGCGGACTCAAGGGTCATCTTTATTTTAAACCCCCGGGCCAGTGCTCCTCTGAGTGTTGGTCCAACTTGTCAGCCGCTGGTGGCCACTAAGGGCAACTCTGGGTTGGCCTACCGGAAGTTTGGACAATCCGGTGTGCCCTGAGAACGAGATATGTGCAGCTCCTATCGGGATTTGTCGGCACATTCGGTTGGCTTTGCTGGTCTTGTTTTACCATTGTCGAGATGTCTTGTAACCGGGATTCCGAGTCTGATCGGGCCGTCCTGGGAGAAGGAATATCCTTCGTTGACCGTGAGAGCTTGTGATGGGCTAAGTTGGGACACCCCTGCAGGGTTTTGAACTTTCGAAAGCCGTGCCCACGGTTATGGGCAGATGGCAATTTGTTAATGTCCGGTTGTAGAAAACTTGTCACTTAACTTAATTAAAATGGATCAGCAGCGTGTAGCCGTGATGGTCTCTTTTCGGTGGAGTCCGGGAAGAGAACACGGTCTCGTGTTATGCCTGAATGTAAGTAGTCTAGGATCAATTCCTGATCATAGATTCTCGAACGTGCTTTGCCTTCTCTTCTTGCTCTAATTTGCGTAAGTTAGCCACCATATATGCTAGTGCTTGCTGCAGCTCCACCTCACATACCTTTTTCCCTACCCATAAGCTTAAATAGTCTTGATCACGAGGGTGTGAGATTGCTGAGTCCCCGTGACTCACAGATTACTTCCAAAACCAGATGCAGGTTCCGATGATACCATTCCAGGGGATGCGATTGAACTCAAGTGGGAGTTCGATGAGGACTCAGGACGTTACTACATTTTCCTTTCCATACGATCAGTAGTGGAGCCCAGTTGGGGCGATCGGGGATCTTATGCATTTGGGGTTGTCTTTATTTTGGTTCCGTAGTCGGACCTTGATTGTATCAGGTTGATGTAATGCTATATTTATGTATTTTGTGAAGTGGCGATTGTAAGCCAACTCTGTACCTCTTTCTTATTCAGTACATGGGATGTGTAAAGATTACCCCTCTTGCGACATGCCTACAATGCGGTTATGCCTCTAAGTCGTGCTCTGACACGTGGGAGATATAGCCGCATAGTGGGTGTTACACCAGTTGGCCATGACCTTGTCATCACCCCCGGCTTCAAGGACGGCCTGCTCATATGCCAGCAGGAAAGCTAACGGGTCTGCCGTGCCATCGTAGCGCGGCGGCATCTCTGGCCTGAACTTGGGCGGCCACTGTACCCGCCGCTGGGCGGGGGCCAGGGCTCGGAGCACCCTGGCCCCGTTGTCAACGCTGACCGTCGGAGTCGGTAGCAGGGCGCCTGCCATGTGGGCAAAGCGCGATGGCAACGGAGCGCAGATCGACGGAGGGGAAGCTATGGCGCACCCCTACCTGGCACGCCAAATGTCGAATGTGGGGCTCCGACAAACCCTTAAGGCTGGAACACTGGGGTGCGTGCGAAGTCTCTTCCTCCCACCGATCTACGCCCTAGCTCGCTAAGATCTCGCGGACGAACTCGACGCACTCGCAACACATAAAGACACAAGATTTATACTGATTCGGGCCACCGTTGTGGTGTAATACCCTACTCCAGTGTGGTGGTGGTGGATTGCCTCTTGGGCTGACGATGAATAATACAATGGGAAGAACAGCCTCCTAAGGTTGTGGTGTTCTTGTGCTTGGCTAACTTGTGTGGGTGGGAGTGATCTGAGATTTCCTCTCCCTGCCTATGGTGGTGGCTAGTCCTACTTATAGAGGCCTTGGTCCTCTTCCCAAATCTTGAGCGGGAAGGGAGCCAACAATGGCGGGCAAATTTAAAGGGGGACAGCTAGTACAAGCTATCCTGATAAAAGTGGTCTTCGCCTGCCAAAGGCTCTGGTGGTGACACCGTCTTGGGCTCCATGATGACCTCTGTCTTGCTATACTTCTGGTCTTGGTCTGGTTGCACCAAAATGGAAACCTTTGCCTGATCCCTCGGTACACCTTGCCTGCCCTGGTTTCCTTAGCACCAAAGAGGAAACAAGGACGCTACACGCGCTGGCGCCCGCCTGGTGTTGATTGTCGTGGCTCACGTCACGAGAGCCTCGTGAGGTTCGCCTCGCCTTGATATCTCCACTCCTCGTGAGCCTGCCTGACCAGGCTGCTCCAGAGGAGGCCTTATGTCGTCCACCTCGCGAGGCTTGGCCCCTCGCGATGGTCTTGGATGCCTTGTTGATGAAGATGGTCGTGCGGCCTCCTGGCTTAGCCACGCAGCGGGCCGCACGCAGGCAAGTCTGGGGACCCCCGTTCCCAGAACACCGACAGATACATTGGAGACGTATCTACTCCCCCAAGTTTAAACCTTTGCTTGTCCTCAAGCAATTCAGTTGAAAAACTGAAAGTGAGAAAGAAAAACTTTTACAAACTCTTTTGCTCTTGTTTGCATAAATAAGCTTAAACAGCACCCAGGTTTTCAGCCAACATTATAACTAACCATGTCAACAATAACTCTTATAGATTATAATAACTCATATAAATAACATAATCAGCTAGCGAGCAATAATAAGATATCTCAAACAGCAACATGTTGTCAAAACAACCATGATATAATATGACAATAGTGGTATCTCGCTAGCCCTTTCTAAGACCGTAAAACATAAATGCAGAGCACCTCCAAAGTTCAAGCAGCGACTAAACATTGTAATTCATGGTAGAAAAGATCCAGTCATGATGCACCCAACATTAGCTATACACAATGCATAAATCATGACAGATGTGCTCTACTTAGTTTCTGGCGCTTGTTTTTAGAAGGCGATGACACAACATAAAAGTAAGTAGAAAGTCCCTTCGCACATGGAAGCAGTGATTTACAGAGGTGCCAAAGCTCTATTTTTAAAAACAGAGATAAATGACAATTTTGAGACATGCCCCCTTCTCATTCACTTCACGACCATCAGTTATCAACATCTTCCATGTTAAGCGACCAGTTTCTCTTTGCCACGACCAGTTCATCGAATGTCATCATTATTGCCTTTCACTTGCACAACCGAATGATATGAAAATAATAATAACAATAATAATAGTGCAAGAGTGTCGTGGACTAAGCTGGAATCTGCAGAACATTTTATTCAACAGGGGAAGACAAGGTAAAAAGGGCTCTTTATTAGTTCAATAGTTATTCATGTGGGATTCAGTCAACATTTTCATCGTGGTCTTCTCCTCGGTACAACTCGAATAAAAGAAAATAATTTCAGATAAACACATTGAAATATTTTTGGAGTTTTTGGTTTTCTTCAACAAGCAAAAACGATAAAAACTATTTACACGGGAAAGCTCCTAACAAGCAAAGGAAGAACAAGGAAATCTTTTTGGATTTTCTTTTTAGTACTACTACTAAGCATGCATAGAAAGTAAATTACTACAACTAATTTTTTTGGTTTTCCTAAAGTTTTTCAAACACACAAGAAGAAAGCAAGAAAATAAATCTAAGCATGGATGATACAATGAAAAAGTGTGAGCACTGACAACTAGAATAACATGTGAACATGAATATAATGTCGGTGAGAAACACGTACTCCCCCAAGCTTAGGCTTTTGGCCTAAGTTGGTAATCGATCAGTAGCCTAGGGGTAGGAGGGATCCTGAGGACCGGGCATCCATTCATCCCACTGCGGAGGTGCATGTGCAGCCTCAGCAGCAGCCTGATCGTTCCAGTAGGCGAGGATGTCTGCAGGCATAATCCGGTATCCGCCCTGGCAACAGAATCAAACAAAGAAGGTGCAGGCAAGGGGATAACATCACGAGTGTCAACGCTATAAATCAACTTATAAGGAATGGCAATATCAGAACGATCATGTGCAAGAAAGTGATGGTGATCCATGGATACACGGTCTAGGTAAACTGTGGTAAGAGGGACATCATGGGGGCGTATCGCCACCTCGAAGTGAGCCGCCAAACGAGTAGCAAAAATCCCACCATGTATTCACCCTTGAGATTATTAAGATGGAGGCGACGAGCCATGATAGCTCCCAAGCTATAAGTGTCGTCGCCCTCTATTGCACGACGTAAAACAGCAAGGTCTGGTGAACTAAGTGCACCCACCTTCTCCCTAGCAAGCAAGCATTTGGTAATAAAAAGTGCAAAGTAAAGAACAATAGGAAAATGTAAGCCACCGGCAGTGATGGCTGACACTCTCCTCTCATCACCAACTCAGACGGCCTAGGCTCAACCAAACTCCCATCGAACGGGATCAGGCATATGTCACAAAATTCAGTAAGTGGTATCTGGTGGTTTTCAGCATATAAGTCAAAGCTCACTTCAGGAGGATTATTTCTAGGCAAGAATGTAAAGCTTTGAACAAAGACATTTTTGAGGATTTGGTGTTGGTCACACTCATCTGCGATGAAGTTAGTGAGACCTGCATTGGCAATGAATTGCATGAACTCCTCATGAATTCCGGCTTCTTGCAGGAATGGGATGTGCGGCCATTCGCATGGTCGTACCTCCGCCAACTTCCGAGGGTGGAGATCATTGTCAAAAGACTACCCAATAACACCCTTGGAGTTCTTCTTAGAGCCAAATTTCCTGAAGATATTCATGTCTGCGTACAATTTTTTCTATGAACAAAAATCTGAATTTTTAGTTCACAAATTTTTTCCAACAAAACTTCACAAAATTGGTAGCAACTACTCATAGGGATACATAGAGGCCATAGCAAGCATTCAAACTACTTAGAACACTAAGAATTGAACATGCAAGCACATCTACAGCAGCACCAAGAGTAGCTATTTATTCAAAGTATAAACCACTAAAACAAAAACTAATTGGACAAATGATGGAGTCACATACCAAGCAACAATCCCCCCAAACAGTTTCGGAAACGGAGCTTTGAGCAAAGAGATCGAAATCCGCGGGTTTGAGCTCAAGAACACTAGAGAGAGAACAAGAGTGATTTTTTTCTAGAGGTAGGTGACAATGTGGGATGAAGAGATTAGTGAGGGGGCCCACGTGGGGACCAAAACCCACCAGGGCGCACCTGGGGGCTCTGGCGCACCCATGTGGGTTGTGCCCACCTGGTGCACCTCCCTCTGGGAATTTTTGCACCAAAAATTCTTACATATTCAGGAAAAAGTCATATAAAATTTTCAGGGCATTCTGAGAACTTTTATTTTTGGGTCATTTTTTATTGTACGAGAAATTCAAAAAATAGACGAAACATGGCATGTTATTTTATTTAACTAATAAAAAGGAGAATAAAAATTAGGGACACAAAGTAGTGCTTACTAAATTCATCAACTTCATACCATTCAAAAATGATTCATTAATAAGGTTGATCAAGTCTTATTAACAACCACTTTCGATTAGCATGAAACATAAGAACTTTCATAAATCAATAAGTTACCTCAATGGGGATATGCATTTCCCCAACAATAAGTATTTCATATTTATTTTTTACAGTAGGTAGAGGTATTTGAAAACTTCCAATAGTGATTGTCGAAGATTCTTCAATAACATTAATACCATTCACTTGGAATTGTTTCTTCGGAAAGTGCACCGTATGCTCATTACCATTAATACGAAAAGTGACCTTGCTTTTATTGCAATCAATAACAGCCCCTGCAGTATTCAAGAAGGGTCTAGCAAGGATAATTGACATATTGTCATCCTCGGGCATCTCAAGTATAACAAAGTCAGTCAAAATAGTAACATTAGCAACAACAATGGGCACATCCTCACAGATACCGATAGGTATGGCAGTTGACTTGTCAGCCATTTGCAAAGATATTTCAGTAGATGTGAGTTTATTCAAATCAAGTCTTTTATATAAAGAGATAGGCATAACACTAACACCTGTTCCTAAATCACACAAAGCAGTTTTCACATAATTCTTTTTGATAGAGCAAGGTATAGTTGGTATTGCCGGATCTCCAAGTTTTTTAGGTACTCCCTCTGTCGGGGGAAACTGGTCCACGAACACCTATGGGACCGGCGGACCGGGCCCCTTTCGGTTCGGCGGGGGGCGGAGGTCGCACGAAGAGCAGATCGAGGCGAGGCACACGAGCAGTTTACCCAGCTTCGGAGCTCTCCGGAGAGATAACACTCCTACTGCTGCTTGTCTGGTTGTATTATCTGGTGTTCTTGCTCTCGAGCGAGAGAGTGTGATGTTTTCTGGGCTACGAATGAATCGGAGCAAACTGTCCGAACCTCCAAACCTCCGAACCTCCTCTACGTTGCGCATGGGCCTCCTTTTATACGCTAAAGGGGTCACCGACAGGTGGCAACGCAGAGGAGGGTACAAACATAAAAAGCGAGGTAGTTGATACAGTTACTTGTACAATGCATCCTACCTAACCCTGACGGCAGGGGACAAGGGCATTAAATGCCCGTCTGAGTCGCCCGAACAGTGCAGAAAAGGACCGTTAGGGGCGCCCCCGTTCGCCATGATGGCGATCTTGTCAGCTTCGCATGCCACTGCGCACCGCTGGCTGCACAGCCTCCCGCCACGCGCGCCCGGAGAAGCCCCAAGAGCGACACGTTGGTGGATGCGCTGGAGCGTGGGCGCAGAGTGGCCGCCTGCCGTGGCAAGCGCCTTGCCGCTGTTGTTATCTTGCCGGGTCCAGAAGCTCGTCGCTCACCGGGCCCCGGGGTACCTTGTTTAGTCTTCCCGGCAAGCTCCTCTTGCCGGGGCCTTGTTGCCTTGCCGGAGCGCGTGGCGCGTCGCGGCAAGTTCCTTGGAGCGCCTTGGTTGGCCTTCCCGGCAAGCTCCTCTTGCCGGGGTCTTATCTCCTTAGCTTAAATACTTTGTTCTTCGATGGCTCCAAGGGAACCTTGTGGGACCTTGGCGTTCGCCCGGCAAGCCTTTGTCGCGGGGTGCTGCAACTGCCCGTGCACAAGTTCGGGGTACTAGGGTACCCCTATTCTAGTACACCGACAGGAGCCCCCGGGCCTGGGCTAGACACGGTGCCGAGCGCTGTTGGGCCAGGCCCAAGACAGGGCACGGGCACACGCGGGCTGGGCCACGCCAAATCTTGCTCCGTATCCACCGCGCTCTCCCATAACGGCACGCGTTGAATGCGGCATCGTGGGAGAGATCGTGGGTGGTTGTTTATTTGGAAGGCCGAAACGTCCGCCCCGTCCCTCTTTATAAGCAGAGGAAACAGAGGCAGTTCGTTCCCCCTCGCTGGTTGCTGCTACTTCTTCTTCACAAACTCCGCCGCTCCCCCCTTCTTCTCGAAGCCAAGTGAGCAGCGCTCCGCCCCGCCCCCCCATTGCCACCAGCATCACCACGTCGTCGACCTTCCCCACCACCTCCGCCATGGCCCCGAAAGCCGACAAGGGAAAGGGCGTGAAGTCGGCCGAGGCGCAGCAGCTCGCGGCGCTGCGGAAGGAGCGGGCGATCTTCACCCCCCAGCTCGGCGTGCAGGAGCTGAGGGAGTACTTCTACCTCTTTTGGGCGACGGAGACGCGTGGGCATCCGCGCACGAGGGTACTCCCAGCCGCTGCCTCGGAGTTGGCTCCAAATGGGTACCCGTTCTTCCCGCTATTCTTCTATTGCGGGCTCTGCCCGCCCTTCTCGGAGTTCTTCTGTGACATTATGAACACATATGGCTTCCGCCTCCTTGACTTCACCCCCAACGCTGTCCTGACCATGGCAGTTTTCGCACACTTGTGCGAAAACTTTGTCGGAGTCCACCCTAGTGTTGCCCTTTTCTGCCACTTCTTCATACCTCGGGTAGAGAGAGGAGAGCCGCTTGCCGGAGGGATTGCCTGGATCTCGAGAGTCGGAAGAAAGAGGCGTACTTGGAGGGTGAGCTCCGCAGCAAGTGGGAGGAGTGCAGAGCGGAGTGGTGCTGGATCGTTGAGGAGAATCTGCAGCCCTTCACCGCCGTGCGCCAAACTCCAATAGTGCGCGGCAATGACTGGAGCAACATGGCCCCGGAAGACGAGAGGCTGAAGATCGCCATCACTAGGATTCTTCGCCTCAGGCTTGCCGGGCTCACCGTAGGTGCTGTCGGGGCAGATTTCCTCCGCCGCCGCATTGCCCCCCTGCAGGAGAGGGGGAGGCCCGCTTGGGAATTCAAGAATTCGGCGGACATCATGAGGCTGCGGCCGGGCCTCAACTACAACTTCACCGTCTTGGAGCTGGACGCGATGCTCTTGGAGTTATTCAAACGCGACCCCCAGCACACATTCACACTGCCGAGGGGCGTAGTTCCTTTGTGCAATAACTCTTCGCTTGACCGGATCCAAGCCATGATGCCGTTGTGCGATTCACACGGCATCGTCCCAACTTGGCAAGAGCCTGCGGATGACGTTGTGCGAGCATTCTTCGACACCTTGGAGGAAGTGCCAGTCCGCGCTGACGAGCAGAAGAGCCTCACCTGTGACACCACCGACGAGGAGCTGCAGCTCATCACTACTAGGGCGGAAGAGGCTGCGGCCGCAGCTGCTGCAGGCGTGTTTGGGTTCACTGTGGAGGAGGCAGAGGCTGTGGAGGCGGCAAACCTTGCCGAGCGCGCGGAGTTCATGGGCGAGGAGGAGCCTGCTGGTTCCGAAGCCGAGCCGAGCGAGGCCGGCGAGGAGGAGGCCGAGCCTTCAGAGAACTTGCCGCAGGCGGAGCCCCCGGCCCCGCCAAGGAGGCGCCCTCGCAGGGCCGGGGACGCAGCGGGGCGGCAGCCGGCTCCGCAGCCACCGAGCCGCGCGACGCGCTCTACCGCGGCAAGCAATGTTGCCGCGGGAGCACCTCACGCAACAGCGGCAACTGGAGCGGGATCTTCCCGGGCCACCGCCACTGCCCCCGCCAAGCGGGCAAGGGATCCTACTCCTCCACCTCGCCGCACCGGAGGAGGGCCGGACTTCAATCTTTCCGCGCTCAGCTCCGACGAGGAGGAAGAAGAGTGAGTTTCTTTGGTGCTCTTGTAGTTCTTCAATTTTGCTGTTCATATCTTGTATCTGACTTGCTCCAATCTGGACTCCTTTCTTTTCAGGACGCTAGCCCAGAGAGCGGCAAAGAAGGCCAAGGCCGCGGTGATCGTCATCGAGGATGACCCCATCGTGTCAGCAGGAGGTGGGTCCGAGACCACCTTGACGGACCCGGCAATCGCCCCTCAGAGCAGCCCCCAGCGCAGCCCCCAGCGTAAGTTCATAGTTTAGCCTTCTGCTGCCGGGCGCGCTTGAGTGCTTTTTCCTTTGTTGATATCTTGTTTGTTGACTTGTGCAGGAGCAGAGCAGCCTCATCAGGAGCGCCCGGAGGCTGGTCCCGAAGTGCCACCTGCTTCGACTGCGCCGCCAAGGGAGGAGTCCCCGGCAAGGGAGTGCTCTCCGGCAAGGGGGGACTCTCCAGCAAGGGACGGCACTGCTGATCCTGCGACGATCGAGGCCGCAACTGAAGATCTTGGCGCAGGTAATCCACTTGCCCAGAAACTTTCCCATGGGTTCTACTTCTTCCGTTTTCCCTTTCTTGGATTTTTGATTGATTTTCCTCCCTTCTTCGTTCTTCAGACCCATCTACGACTGAGCCAATGGAGACAGAGGGCGCCGGCGAGGAAGGTGTCGCTGCTGATGAGACCACCGGCGAGGAGGCCGCCGGGGCTGCTGCTGCGGAAGCCGGCGAGGGGTCGGGCGATCGCACTGACGACCCTGAGGCCGCAGGAGCGCCGGGCGCTGCGCCAACCGCCGAACCCTCTGCCGCTTCTGTGGAGCCGGGCTCCGAGGAGCCCCAGCCCGGCGCCTACTTGAAGGCCGGTGACAATATCTTCATCAAGCTACCCTGGGCGTCGATCTCCAGGGCGCTGGTCGAGGGGGAGACTTTTGACGGGGAGGTGCTCGCCTCTGCTGGACTGTCATTGGTTGACGCGCCCGGCAGCAGCAGCGGCGAGCCTGAGGAGGAGCAGCTGCTGCGGAAGCTGCTGTCACTCTACCGCACCCGGCAAGCCAAGCTGTCTTCCCGGGAAGCGCTTGTCGCGAAGGCGGGAGTTGACATGGAAAAGCGCGTGGAGGAGCTCCGGGGCGAAAATCAAGAAGCTCTCCGGTCCCTGGCGCAGGAGCGGGAGCGACTCGACGAGGAGCGCACGGCCTTTCTTCTCGAGAAGGCCGAGGCTGAGGAGGAACAAAGGCTGGCTGCCGAGAAGCAGTCCGCGCGGGAAGGTGAACTAGTGCAGCGGAAGGCCAACCTCGACAGCTACGAGGAAGAGCTCGCCGAGCGTGAGCAAGCACTTGGCGGGGCGCTCAAGGAGGCAAAGGACGCCGCGGCAACTGCAGAGGCCGCCAAGAAAGAGCTAGAGGAGAAGGTGGCGCAGCTGGAGGCCAACATTGGGAAGAGCGGCGAGGAGCTTGCCGCGCTCAAGCGTGAGCGTGAGAAGGATGCTGCCGCCCACAGTGAGCTACAAGGCCTTCTCGCTGAGAGGGGCAAGGAGGTCAGCGCCGCCAAGGATTCCAAAGCAGACCTGGAGCTGAAGCTGGCCACGCTGATGCAGACGCTGGAGGCCGCCAAGGAGCGGGAGAAGACCTTGTCGGAGAAGGTCAAGGCTGACACGGCGCTGCTGGAGAGCATTGCAGTCACCCAGAACTCGTTCAGAGACACTGTGGAGCACTGGACCGAGGGTCTGGTGAACACTGCCGCAGTCATAAACGAGGAGCTGGCGCAGCTGGGGATGGAGGACTTTGGGTATCCTTCCGACGAGAGTCTTCAACCCAGCGCCAAGCTCAGCCTGTTCTTCAAGGGCGTGGCGACGGCACTCCAGCGGCTCCGGAAGAGGATCCCAAAGCAGCTGGCCGACGAGTCGCGCAAGATCTGCGCTAGGGTTCTCTAGAAGGTGCTGATGAAGGTAGCCTTCCGCAATCCAGGCCTCAGCTTCACCAACGTCCTCAGGTCCTTGCCGCCTGACGCTGATCTGGATGCACTCAAGGCCCTTGTCGTACCCATTGTGGACAAGGTGAGCGAGATCAAGAGAGTCGAGGGCGGACGCGTAGATTAGGCCGCCCATTTCTTCTTCTCCCTTGTCGCTGCTGATCATGTTATGAAAACAGTCTGTTAGAGCTGCGACAAGTTATCTTGTAATATAACTTTATTTCTGTTATCAATTGCTATGTTATTTCCTCTACTAGATTCCTTCCTTTGTATGCTTTTACCCTACGCTTCTAGGGAACTTGTCGGCGCAGGCGCCCGAGCCGCGAGCGTTGAGTGTGGAACTTCAGCAGCCTGCTGGCGGCGCTGCTTCCGACAAGAAACCTTGTCGCGACTAGATACATCATGCTTAAGCTGTTGAGAGGACTCGAAACAAAGTAAGGGCGCAACTAGCCACGAGTTGGTTCCTCCGCGCACAGGTTTTCCATACAAAGCAGGGTCGTTCGAGGAAGATAACTCAAAAATTTAAAAAGTGATTGCTCAAACTTTGGCAACTTAGCTTTTCTGTCATTTGCTTCCCGGTAAGGCAAGTCTTTGCTTGAACGATGCCTGGCCCATACCACAATCTTCTCCTTCCCCCCCAGCAAACTTGTGTGCGAGAGAACCTTCTTTTCCTTTAAAAGAAAAAGAAAGAAGAGAAAATAATAATATGGAGCTCTTCGGCTCGTTACTGCTTACCAGATGTAGGTGCTGCACAAAGTGTCAGATAATCGCATGCAAGAAAGGAAATAACGCATGAAATGGACAAGCTGTGCGGAGCACATGGGGTTTTACTTATGCACGGGATCTGCGCCCGGCTTTGTACAAAGGATTATATGCAACAGCGGCAAGACTTGTACAAAAGGTGGTTGCCGGAACGGGTTCTGGCAACCGCGCCTTATGGGAAAAACTTACGAAGATGTTCTATACTCCAGGAGTTGCTCACCGAATGCCATCTTCGGTCTCAAGGCGGACAGCGCTAGGCCTTGTGACTCGTCTCACCCGATAAGGGCCTTCCCACTTCGGCGTCAACTTGCTGGAATTCTTGGCGGACTGAACGCGCCGAAGAACAAGGTCGCCTTCCTCGAAGCTTCTGGCTTTAACTTTGCGGCTATGATAGCGGCGCAAAGCTTGCTGGTATCGAGCAGCTCGTACAGTAGCCTGAAGACAATCTTCCTCAAGGAGCAGCGCGTCGTCTTGCCGCAACTGTTCTTGCTCAAGCTCATCATAAGCGAGCACTCAAGGTGATCCGTATACGAGTTCCGTGGGGAGAACTGCCTCTGCTCCATAGACTAGAGCGAAAGGTGTCTGGCCAGTGGCTCGATTTGGCGTCGTTTGATCGACCAAAGAACCACCGGCAGCTCCTCAATCCAGTTTCTTCCGCACTTGCGCAGCCTGTCGAAAGTTCTGGTCTTGAGCCCGCGCAGCACTTCAGCATTTGCCCTCTCTGCTTGACCCTTGCTTCTCGGATGAGCAACAGAAACGAAGCAGACCTTGGCGCCAAGGTCTTGGACGTACTGCATGAAGGTGCGGCTCGTAAATTGCGTGCCGTTGTTGGTGATGATCCTGTTAGGGATCCCGAAACGGCAAACAATTGACCTGAAGAACTTGACTGCTGACTGTGCTGTCACCTTCCTCACTGGCTGCACTTCCGGCCACTTTGTGAACTTGTCGATTGCGACGTACAAGTACTCAAAGCCCCCGACAGCTCGGGGGAAGGGGCCGAGGATATCGAGCCCCCAGACCGAAAATGGCCAGGATAAAGGGATCGTCTGGAGAGCTTGAGCTGGCTGGTGTATCTGTTTGGAGTGGAACTGGCACGCTTCACACACAGTTACTTGTACAGTGCATCCTACCTAACCCTGACGGCAGGGGACAAGGGCATTAAATGCCCGTCTGAGTCGCCCGAATAGTGCAGAAAAGGACCGTTAGGGGCGCCCCCGTTCGCCATGATGGCGATCTTGTCAGCTTCGCATGCCACTGCGCACCGCTGGCTGCACAGCCTCCCGCCACGCGCGCCCAGAGAAGCCCCCAGAGTGACACGTTGGTGGATGTGCTGGAGCGTGGGCATAGAGTGGCCGCCTGCCGCGGCAAGCGCCTTGTCGCTGTTGTTATCTTGCCGGGTCCAGAAGCTCGTCGCTCACCGGGCCCCGGGGTACCTTGTTTAGTCTTCCCGGCAAGCTCCTCTTGCCGGGGCCTTGTTGCCTTGCCGGAGCGCGTGGCGCGTCGCGGCAAGTTCCTTGGAGCGCCTTGGCTGGCCTTCCCGGCAAGCTCCTCTTGCCGGGGTCTTGTCTCCTTGGCCGTGGAACATGTACAGTCGCCGAGGTTTGTGCAGCCTTGTTCTTGGACCTGGCGGCATCATGAGCTTCCTCGTCGACGTCCTTTCTTCCGCCGGCGTCCATCCCACCACTCGTTTGCTCCAACAGTGGAGGAAGTGACGTGGATGGAGCGGCTGCCGCCGAAGTCTTCTTCTTCGGTGGCATGTCGATGAAGGGAATAAAGATCTAGCTCGTGTGAACGCCGGATCTGGTTCACACAATCTCAACACCCCCTACCCGCCGGCGCCAAAGATGTCGGGGGAAACTGATCCACGAACACCTATGGGGCCGGCGGGCCGGGCCCCTTTCGGTTCGGCAGGGGGCGGAGGTCGCACGAAGAGCAGATCGAGGCGAGGCACACAAGCAGTTTACCCAGCTACGGAGCTCTCCGGAGAGATAACACTCCTACTGCTGCTTGTCTGGTTGTATTATCTGGTGTTCTTGCTCTCGAGCGAGAGAGTGTGATGTTTTCTGGGCTACGAATGAATCGGATCAAACTGTCCGAACCTCTGAACCTCCGAACCTCCTCTACGTTGCGCATGGGCCTCCTTTTATACGCTAAAGGGGTCACCGACAGGTGGCAACGCAGAGGAGGGTACAAACGTAAAAAGCGAGGTAGTTGACACAGTTACTTGTACAATGCATCCTACCTAACCCTGACGGCAGGGGACAAGGGCATTAAATGCCCGTCTGAGTCGCCCGAACAGTGCAGAAAAGGACCATTAGGGGCGCCCCCGTTCGCCACGATGGCGATCTTGTCAGCTTCGCATGCCACTGCACACCGCTGGCTGCACAGCCTCCCGCCACGCGCGCCCGGAGAAGCTCCCAGAGCGACACATTGGTGGATGCGCTGGAGCGTGGGCGCAGAGTGGCCGCCTGCCGCGGCAAGCGCCTTGCCGCTGTTGTTATCTTGCCGGGTCCAGAAGCTCGTCGCTCACCGGGCCCCGGGGTACCTTGTTTAGTCTTCCCGGCAAGCTCCTCTTGCCGGGGCCTTGTTGCCTTGCGGGAGCGCGTGGCGCGTCGTGGCAAGTTCCTTGGAGCGCCTTGGTTGGCCTTCCCGGCAAGCTCCTCTTGTCGGGGTCTTGTCTCCTTAGCTTAAATACTTTGTTCTTGGATGGCTCCAAGGGAACCTTGTGGGATCTTGGCGTTCGCCCGGCAAGCCTTTGCCGCGGGGTGCTGCAACTGCCCATGCACAAGTTCGGGGTACTAGGGTACCCCTATTCTAGTACACCGACACCCTCTTTTAAAGTATAATTAGCATGCATAGTGGAGATTCCAGCTTCCAGTATTTCTCTCTTATTTGTGATGATGTCTTTCATATACTTTGCATAAGGAGGCATTTTCAAGATATCAGTCAAGTGAGTACGCAAAAAGACTGGCCTCAGCATTTCAGCAAAGCGTTCAAATTCTTCATCGTCATTCTTTTTAGTTGACTTGGGTCAAAAATGCATAGTTTTCTAAACCCACGGTTCTCTTTCTTTACCGTGTTTTCTAGCAACAAAGTCTCTTTTGTCAAATCTTTTATTTTTAGCTTGTGGGTTATCAAGATCAATAGGTGGTTCGATCCCACATCATTATCTGGTTCTTTATCATTGATTGGTTGAGAGTCTTCATGAACCTCATTATTCTCTTTTTCATTATCACTAGGTGAGTGTTCATTACCGGATTGAGTTTCAGCATCAGAGATAGAAGTTTCATTTTCATTATCAGGAGGTTTCTCTATTTCAGGTTCACTAGAGGCATGCAAAGTGCTATCATTTTTCTTTTTCTTTTTTAGAAGGACTAGGTGCACTAGTGTTAGCTGTTTATGAATCTTGTTCAATTCTGTTTGGGTGTCCCTCAGGATAAAGTGGTTCCTGGGTCATTTTACCTCCTCTAGTTGTAACTCTAACAGCAAAGTCATGCATATTGTGATTCATTTCATCAAGTAATCCCCTTTGTGATTTAGCAACTTGTTCTAACTAAGTTTGAACCATAGAAGCATGTTTTCAAACACCTCTAACATCATTTGAGATTCTAAATAACTGTAACATCCCAAATTTTCAATTTGGAATGTTATACATAGCTCATTCCTGCATATCATATTTTTTGCTGCATTTCGTTTCACGATCCTCGAAATCCTAAGCAACTCAAGGACCCTCGGAGAGAGTTGGGGATTTCCCAGTTTTCATATTTGAGTTTTATCAAATATTGAAACGAGGATTTTTGGTTTTAATTATTTTTCTCTCCGAAAATATTTCATATTAAAATATATGAGAGGAGATAATATGACTTCTCCAAAATAAATGAAATATTGGAGGAAAAATAGTAAAATCAAATATTTGATTTTATTTGGAGTTTATTGCTATTTTATGTGAATTAGAAAAAAATTGCAAGTTTATCAAAGTTGCATTTTAGGGCCAAGAAAATGTTCATCTTGTTCTAAATATTTTATTTGGACGGTGAAAATTTGTTTTGGCATTTTTATATTTTTATTTTATTTTCTAGGATTTATTTTAGTTTTGGCGAAATTTTTTTAGAAAAAAAAATCTCCAGCGCCCGACTGGGTCGGAGCCTAGCCGAGCCGGCCCACCTCCCCGCGCCTTGTCTCCCTCCAGGAGACCGGGAGGCCGCCGCCGCCCGAAGCCGAGTCCGGCCGGGACTCTCCCGCGCCACCTTGCCCATCCCCCAAGCAAGCCCCCCTCCTTTTATAGCGCCGCCCCGCACCCCCCCCACACACCAACACCCGCCAACCCCGCCGCCTGTCGTGCCCCACCGCCACACGTCGCACC
>NC_041382.1:217097330-217146030 GCF_002162155.2 Triticum dicoccoides | reverse complement strand
CGCCGCGTGCCTCGCCCGCCGCGCCGCACCTCCCGTACACCGCGCCGCACCGCCCGCTGCACCGCAGCCCCACCCGGACCTCGCCGGAGCCCCGCCAAGGTAGTCGCCTCGCCGCCGCCGGTTTTGAGAGAAAAACCGATCCGGTTTTTTAGAAAACCCTAGGTTTTTTTAGAATAGATCGGTTTTATTTTGTTTTCCGGTTTAGTTTATTTAGCGGACGTTCGTCCGTACGTTCGTTTTAACGAACGGTGTTCACTCGTTAGCCGCAGACAGCGAACGTTCGTTCGTTAGCCTCTTCGTCAGTTTTTCTTTTCCTCGGGTTTTCCGCGATTATTTTCGATCGCGATTTCTGATCCGATTTTCGTTTTAGTTTATCTTTTTGCTCGTTTATCGAAATCAGGCGATTCAAGCGCCTAGATCTTCGTCCCGAAACCCTCTTTCTGTTTAACTAACTTGAACAAGATTTTGGTACTGTAAAAATTGACTTTAGTCCAGATTAGTGAACAGACCTTGTTTCTTTCACAGTTTCAGTTTCGTTGCTCCGTTTGATTTGATTCTTTTTGCAAACTGGAGTTCTTAAGTTGAACTTTCTGGTTAGATCTTCTTATTTGAGTTTTACCCGTGATTCTTTGCTTGATTGCTTATGCATGCTATTGTTTGTTTGCGATAGAACACCCGGAGTGTGAAGTGTGCTACTACGAGTCTCTAGGTTTGCGGATCAACAGCAAGGCAAGTAACACTTTGATCATACTCTTTTCATACCCAGTTTTTATACATTAGCTCCAATCCTCAAACATTGCATGATTAGGATGTGTTTAACATGTGGGATGGGAAGTAGTTGATGAGGTAGAACATATTGCCCTGTTATTATCAAACCCTTGGGAGTTACTTCTACTTATTGCTTATATTGCTATGCTATGCTCGTAGACGTGGTTTGGGCGAGTGAATCCATGACAGATGTGAGATCACTAATTAATGGTTCAACTTAAGGTGGCAACTTAAATACACATCTGGGTGGATTGTTTGTTGGGCACCTGGAGAATCCAGTGTTGTCCTAGGATATCCCGGAGTACCCGTGTGATAATCCTAAGGTCCGCCACCCAGGCTCAAAGGGAACTGAGATATTTCATGCTAGAAACTTCCGTGTGCAGCCACAAGCTATTATGGGCTCTAGCATAGTTGAGTAAGTCGCGTGAAGCTCTTGAAGAAGTGGATCAGCAGGTAGAGGGATGTAGGTTGGTATGGTCTGCCCGGGGTAAGGAGTTAATGCTTCTAAAAGACTATGTCTCGGTCATCCGTTTCTCAAACACCCGGCAGTGCGAGAAATCCAACGGAGGAGATCGGGTCTTGTGGGTAAAAGTGCGCAAACCTTTGCAGAGTGTATAAACTAATCATGGTTAGCCGTGTCCCCGGTTATGGACAAATCTTGAGTATCTAGTACTTGGATTATCATAAGTATCTCATCACTCTAAATTTATATTGTTGGGTTGATAATTACTTTTAATTGGGATTGAGTTGGAGGAACCTTCTCAATGATGTTTCAACTACCATGATAGTTAGATACAATCTATTCCTTTGTTGTAGGAAAAAAATGGCTTTTCACAAAACTATAACCATAGAGCTTTCCACCAGCCAAATATGCATGTAGTGATAGCATTATTTTGTTCTTGCTCTACTGTGTTACATTTCCAGCACATTCCATGTGCTGACCCGTTTTCGGGCTGCAATGTATTATGTTGCAGACTTCTCAGACGAGGAGTAAGGTTCGTTAGGTCGTCGCCGTGTAGCTCAGCTATGCCGTTGGAGTTGATGGACTCACTTTATCTTCCAATCCTTTCGTTGTTATCGTATTAGATGGCCTTAAGCCATATTTATTGTAATAAGTTCTCTTTTGAGACATTCGATGTAATAAGTGTGTGATTGCTACTCTGTTATAAATCCTCGAGTACTGTGTGTGTCAGCATTACCGATCCAGGGATGACACTGAAACACAGAGACTTGACCGTTTGAGGTCGGGTCGCTACAAGATGGTATCAGAGCACACGCTGAGTGTAGGACACGACCACTAATCTAAAGCCCTAGATCACTATTCTCTTCTCATTTCTGACTTCTCTCCATTTTCTATTCTTTAGGATGGCGGACGCAAGGAACAAGTTTGCACAACCGGATGAAAACGCACCCTTTGGACAACACTTGAAGGAAGTCACTAGGTACCTGAACATTGGAATACCAAGCTTCACCGGGACTTACAACGCCACTTTACCAGAAGAGGAGCGATGGATGATTCAAGTTCAAGTTCCAGGAAGGACATTCACGCCAGTCACTAAGTCCATAGAGTTTTCCTTCGATGCACCAACCTGGAGTCTAGGAAAGAGTATGGCAGCTCACATCACCATGGGACGCATTGGAGAAGTTTAACATAAGGAGCTTAAGGATACTATCTACCAGATTTGTGGGCGCCGAGACGAGCAATAGGAGATGATCAGCACCAGGAAGGATAAATCAATCGCAGCTTTCATCCAGGAGTTAAACCAGCACATTCGTCGCTAGGAGAACCAGATGTGTGCAGGCATGATAGATCTGAAGAAGGCGTTGACTAGGATCACGGAACTGGAGGAAGAACTCAAGGCTACACGTGAAGATTATGAGGAGGAAATCATCGTACTACTGGAGAAGAATGATGATTTGGAAAGGAAGCTAGGAGTATTCATGGGAGACCCCGCACCTGGAGGAGAAGACGAAGAACCCAAGGAGATTCGTCTGGAGGACTACATCATCATCGACGACACCGACTCGGACCCCGATGATAGCAATGATGACTATGAAGATGAAGCTGGAGCAGACATCATGGAGTCTTCGACCGTTCAATATTTTTAGTAGACCACCACATCAGTAGTAGTATTCCACCATGTATATAGTATAGTTCGAGCACTTTTGTAACGATAGTTAGATCGATTGTATGCCCTTGCTTGATGGATTGAGTGAAATGATTGTGTTTGTCCCATGTGCATATGGGTAGTGTTTTTCTCATTAGACCTCATTCTATTCTATTCTCTTCCCTCTAAACCCATCGGATGCCTCTAAGACATGACCCCGTATTTACTTTCCCACCGGAGCTCACTCGGTTGATCCAGCAGCAGAATACCCTGATGCAGTTGTTAGTTCAGAACCAAGGCAACAACAATAACAACAACCCACCGCCACCACCACTAGTTGACAACTTAGCCTGCTTTCTGAGGTTGCAGCCACCGGTGTTTTCCACTAGCACCGAGCCAATAGTGGTAGATGATTGGCTCCGCAGGATTGGAAGGGAGTTAACCGCTGCAGGATGTACAGATGCTGAGAAGGTGCGTTTTGCCGCACATCAGTTGGATGGACCAGCAGCCTCATGGTGGGAGAATTACATAGTCACCTATCCTATAGCCACTGTTACATGGGACCAGTTTCAGCAAGCTTTCCATACAACCCATGTCTCAACAGGATCTATGAGTATGAAGAAGCATGAGTTTCGCAACTTACGCCAGGGAAACCATACTGTGGCTCAGTATGCGGATGTGTTTAGCAAGTTATCTTGCTATGCCCCTGACGATGTGGCCACAGATGCCGCAAAGCAGGAGAAGTTTATGGAAGAGATGAATGATGAGATGAGCATGCAGTTAATGGTGGCAACATTCACCAACTACCAGGAGTTGGTAGATAAGGCTCTTATGATTGAAGGGATGACACTGAAACACAGAGACTTGACCGTTTGAGGCCCGGGTCGCTGTCGGTGTACTAGAATAGGGGTACCCTAGTACCCCGAACTTGTGCACGGGCAGTTGCAGCACCCCGCGGCAAGGCTTGCCGGGCGAACACCAAGATCCTCAAAGGTTCCCTTGGAGCCATTCAAGAACAAAGTATTTAAGCTCAGGAGACAAGGCCCCGGCGAGAGGAGCTTGCCGGGAAGGCCAACCGAGGCACTCCAAAGAACTTGCCGCGACGCGCCACACGCTCCGGCAAGGCAACAAGGCCCCGGCAAGAGGAGCTTGCCGGGAAGACCAAACAAGGTACCTCGAGGCCCAACGAGCGACAAGCTTCCGGACCCGACAAGATAACAACAGCGGCAAGGCGCTTGCCGCGGCAGGCGGCCACTCTGCGCCCACGCTCCAGCACATCCACCAACGTGTCGCTCTGGGGGCCTCTCCAGGCGCGCGTGGCGGGAGGCTGTGCAGCCAGCGGTGCGCAGTGGCATGTGAAGCTGACAAGATCGCCGTCGTGGCGAACGGTGGCGCCCCTAACGGTCCTTTTCTGCACTGTTTGGGCGACTCAGACGGGCCTTTAATGCCCTTGTCCCCTGCCGTCAGGGTTAGGTAGGGTGCACTGTACAAGTAACTATACCAACCACCCCACTTTTTACATTTGTACCCTTCTCTGCGTTGCCACCTGTCGGTGACCCCTTTGGCAAATAAAAGGAGGCCGATGCGCAACGTAGAGGGGGTTCGGTTCGTTTCAACTCATTCGTAACCCAGAAAGACACTACGCTCTCTCTAGAGCAAGAACAGAATAGAACCAGACAAGCAGCAGTAGGAGTGTTATCTCTCCGGAGAGCTCTGAAGCCGGGTAAACTGCTCGTGTGCTTCGCCTCGATCTGCTCTTCGTGCGATCTCCGCCCCCCGCCGAACCGAAAGGGGCCCGGTCCGCCGGCCCCATAGGTGTTCGAGGATCAGTTTCCCCGACATCTTTGGCGCGCCAGGTAGGGGGCGTCGAGATTGTGTGAACCTGATCCGGCGTTCACACGAGCTAGATCTTCATTCCCTTCATCAACATGCCACCGAAGAAGAAGACTTCGGTGGCAGCCGCTCCGTCCACGTCACTTCCGCCACCGTTGGAGCAAACGGGTGGTGGAATGGACGCCGACGGAAGAACGGACGTTGACGAGGAAGCTCATGATGCCGACAGGTCCGAAGACAAGGCTGCACAAACCTCGGTGACTGTACATGTTCCGCGCCACTCTCAGGAAGCGCAAGATCAACAGTGTCATGCCACTCGGAGTGCCATACGCGTGATAGGCCAAGACCAAGCTGGTGGATCTCGGGGCGCTCAAGACCAGCATGCACGCCAGCATGTTGGCACGAGCGGGGCACGGTCGCCCGGACGGGATACTGCTCCTTCTAACATAGTTAGAAGTTCGAGCACGTCCCGCTCCTCGCGCCGTCCGCCCCTGCCACCCACCACTCCAGCAGAAGCTTTGGCGCGAGCTCAACTTCTCCTAGATTACCCTCCGACGTCAGACAAGATCGACGAATGGAGGGCCACGATTCAGAGTCTCATCGGCTACGCCAAAGGCGACACTCCACGGCGGCCGAGCGCGTCGCCGCCGCGGCAGGGTTGCCGGGCGCGAGCCGGTGGCGACGAAACGGGTGGAGGTGCAACTACCATGCAATCACCGCCCCGAAGGCCAAGATCGCCGACTCGCCGGATCCACCTCGACAGCGACTCCACTGCATCGTCGGATCCACGAGCTCGTCGCGATCAGTGCCAAGTCCTTCATGATCGGCAACAAGAAGACGCTCGAACTCGCATCGAGCGCCGAAGAGAAGCGCGACGTCAGTCTGACAAGCGCGCTGGGCCCTCTGATGACATGCATGCACCAGGGGAACCAGGCGATCTGCCGTATGTGGCCCAGCACGAAAAGCTTCAAGCCAGACGTACCGGAGAAGTACGACGGCAAGACGCATCCGTCAGAGTTCCTCAGCATCTACACCATCGCGGTGCAGGCTGTCGGGGGACGGGATGACAAGATCCTTGCCAACTACTTCCCGCTAGTACTCAAGCCCAACGTCAGATCTTGGCTCATGCACTTGCCGGACAACTCAATATCCTCTTGGGCTGATCTGTGCCACCAATTCGTCAGCGCCTTCACAGGCGGACACAAGCCTCATGGCCAGGAGAGTGATCTTCATCTGCTCACCCAGAAGGAAGGAGAGCCCCTGCGCAAGTACATTCAGAGATTCAGCAGTGTGCAGCACAACATACCAGACGTCCACCCTGCCGCGGTGATCAGCGCGTTCCATCAGAACGTGTGGAACCGCAGGATGCGGGAGGAAATGGCGATGTGCAAGATCAGGGACGTCAGTGAGTTATATGCACTGGCCGACAAGTGTGCACGTGTTGAGGAAGGGAGGAGACTCCCCGGAGAGAATGTAGGAGCGGGAGGATCTGACAGCGAGGATGCTACCCCGCCAAGGAAAAACCGGCGGCGGAACAACAGAAGGAGGAAAGGCAAAGAGGTGCTAGTTGTTGAGCAGTCCGGCAACGGCGGTGGTGCCAAGGAAGCCAAAGCTGGTGACTCCGGCAAGGAGGTTGCCGCGGAGGTGGCGGTCGCCGACAAGCACGACGGCACCAACAAGCAGTATTGCAAGATCCACCGCACCAAGGGCCATGATCTCCAGAACTGTAAGAAAGTCGAGCAGCTTGTTGAGCAACAGAAAGCTGAATACGAGCGGCGCGACAAGGAGAAGGTCCAGGAAGGTGCTGGGGGATCCGGCAAGAAACGTCCCGGCCGAGGAGGACGCCGCGGCAAGGCCAAGCAGCGGCAAGGAGACAGACCTCCCCGCAGCCGCGACAAGGATGAAGATGACAACGACGATGAAGACATGGATGACGAGGAGACTGGTGAGCAGGCCACAGAGGTCCTATGCGTTGACGGTGGCGCTTCTCTGCATACCTCGCACCGTCAGCTCAAGCAGTGGGTGCGGGAAGTTAATGTAGCAGAACCACCCATCGAGTCACGCAAGCCTCTGAAATGGTCCGGCACGCCTATCATCTTTGATATTGAGGACCACCCGGATCACATAACTGCGGTCGGGTGCTTGCCGATGTTGGTTTCACCAACAATCCGCAACCTCAAGGTCACTAAGATGCTAATTGACGGCGGGGCCGGCTTGAACCTGATCTCCTCCGCGGTGCTCCAGAAACTCCAGATCCCCGACAGCGAGCTCGAAGAGACCGATACATTTCAAGGAATCAACCCGGGAAGGAGCAAGCCGAAGGGAAAGATCACGTTGCCGGTAAAATTTGGCAGTGAACTGAACTTCAGGACTGAGAGGGTCACATTTGATGTTGCTGACTTTCCATTACCTTACAATGGAATCCTTGGCCGTCCGGCACTCGCCAAGTTCATGGCAGCCTCTCATTATGCGTACTGAAAATGCCAGGCCCGATAAGTGTCATCTCTGTCCCTGGCGACAAGAAGGATGCTCTTATCTGTGCCGACAAGATCTACCGGGAAGCAGCAGCCGCAGCAGAACGCAAGACACTTGCCGCTGAAGCTCCTGGGGGGAAGAAGAAGACCAAGTCCGACAAGAGCTCTGATGCCCACTCCGGCAAGCGCACCTCTTCGGAGTGCTGCGCTACCGTCGGGGACGCACCATCGACCTCCACCGGCAAGTGTAAGAAGGCAATGGCAGCTCCACCTGAGACCAAGAAGGTGTCCGCCAAGGAGGATGGCGCTGGTGGTACCTTCACCATCAGCGCCACTCTTGACCCTAAATAGGAAAGCGCGCTCGTTGCTTTCTTGCGGGCGAATGTCGACGTGTTTGCATGGCAACCGTCTGATATCCCCGGTGTTCCCAGGAAAGTAATTGAGCACCACCTTGCCATCTGTCCTCATGTGCGGCCCGTCAAGCAGAGAGTCAGGAAGCAGGCAGTGGAGCACCAAGAATTCATCGCAGAGGAAATCAAGAAGTTGGAAGCAGCAGGCCTTGTCAGAGGAGTGCTCCATCCCACGTGGTTGGCCAATCCCGTTGTTGTGCGTAAGGCTAACGGGAAATGGAGACTTTGTATTGACTTCACTGATGTTAATAAAGCTTGTCCCAAAGACCCATTTCCCTTGACGTGCATTGACCAGATTGTTGACTCCACAGCCGGATGTGATTTGCTTTCATTTCTTGATGCATAGTCAGGATACCATCAGATCTTCATGGCAGAAGAGGATGAAGAGAAAACCGCATTTATCACCCCGTGTGGCATGTACTGCTTCGTACGGATGCCTTTCGGTTTGAAGAATGCTGGTTCAACATTCGCAAGGGTAGTCCACCACGCTTTTGAGCCACAAATGCACAGAAATGTGGAAGCTTACATGGATGACATAGTAGTCAAGAGCAAGAACAGGGCGACCCTGATTCAATATTTAGACGAGACATTTGCAAATCTGCGCAAGATCAACCTCAAGCTTAACCCCGAGAAGTGCGTGTTTGGAGTCCCTTCCGGCAAGCTTCTCGGGTTCTTCGTGTCTCAGCGGGGAATTGAAGCCAATCCCGACAAGGTCAAGGCGATTGAGCAGATCGAAGCACCAAAGCGCGTCAAGGATGTACGAAGGCTTGCCGGTTGCGTGGCTGCTCTTAGCAGGTTTATCTCTAGATCTGCTGAGCGCGCCCTGCCATTTTTCAAAATTTTGAAAAAGGCAGGTCCAATGAAATGGACTCCGGAGGCGGAGGCTGCGCTGCAGGACTTGAAGAGATACCTGTCCTCCACTCCAACACTTGTCGCACCTAAGCCGCAAGAGGAGTTGCTGCTGTATATAGCGGCAACCAATCAAGTGGTTAGTGCTGCGTTAGTGGCGGAGAGAGAGACAGATGATGAGCCAGCAACCACGGCAGATGCATCCAGCGACAAGCAAGGGGCTTCGCCGACAAGCTCTGGTCCCGACAAAGATGGATCTGCGCAGGAGCATGATATGATGCAGAAGAGAATGGTGCATCGTCCAGTTTACTTTGTCAGTTCCCTTCTGCAGGGGGCTAGATCAAGGTACTCTGGTGTGCAGAAGTTGCTTTTCGGCCTCCTCATGGCCTCGAGAAAGCTGCGCCATTACTTCCAAGCACATGAAATCACAGTCGTCACTCGCTTTCCGCTGAAGAGGATACTGCAAAATCCAGAAGCAACAGGCAGGATTGTCGAGTGGGCGCTAGAACTGTCAAGCTTTGGCCTCAAGTTTGAGAGCACTTCAACTATCCAAAGCAGAGCATTGGCAGAGTTCATAGCAGAGTGGACGCCAACCCCAGATGAAGAAATTCCAGAGATGAGCATCCCCGTCAAGGAGGCAAGCAGAGAGTGGCTGATGTACTTTGGTGGTGCCTTCTCGCTACAAGGCGCTGGTGCGGGCGTACTGCTTGTCGCACCCACCAGAGAGCACCTCAAATACATAGTCCAGATGCACTTTCCCAAGGAGCAAGCAACCAACAATACTGCAGAGCATGAAGGATTGCTTGTCGGTCTCAGAATCGCAGCAGACCTTGGGATCAAGAAGCTCATTGTCAGGGGTGACTCACAGCTTGTCGTCCGCCAAGTGAACAAGAACTACCAGAGTCCATTGATGGAAGCACATGTTGATGAAGTGAGGAACCTAGAAGAGCACTTTGACGGCCTACAGATGGAACATATCCCGAGAGCTCAGAATGACATTGCTGATGGCCTATCAAAGTGCGCTGCACTAAAGTTACCTGTGGAACCAGGAATCTTTGTGCTCAAGTTGACTCAACCATCCGTAACACCCTCAACTGGACAAAGCAAGAAGAGGAAGTTGGTTTCTGGCGACTACTTTCCGGCAGAGCTCCCCGAAGCCGCCACCAAGAAAGTCCCCAAGATCAACACCAAGAATGCTGAGGGGCAGTCTGCTCCGGCAAACCTTATGGTTTGTTCCGTTGAAGCAGACGCTCCCGACAAGTTTTGCTCCGGCAAGCTTGCCGGGGAACATCAAGCTCCGGCGGGGCCGCAAGTCCTTGCCGTAGAAGCGGATGTTCCCGCAGCAGCAGATGTGCCTTTAGTCCTTGTTGTCGAGCCACAAGCTCCAGCATGGGCACAGCAGATTGTCCATTTCCTTCAGACAGGAGAACTTCCCGAAGAGCAAGAAGAAGCGGAAAGAGTAGCCTGGCAGTCAAGTATGTACCAGTTTGTCGATAGCATACTATACAGAAGAAGACTCAATGGTGTGAAATTGAAGTGCATTTGCCGGGAAGATGGACAGAAGCTGTTGGCAGAGATACATGGAGGCATATGTGGCCACCACATAGGCGCAAGGGCACTTGCCGGCAAAGCTTTCCGGCAAGGCTTCTTTTGGCCGACAGCCCTCCAGGATGCAACTGCACAAGTAACCAAGTGTGAAGCGTGCCAGTTCCACTCCAAACAGATACACCAGCCAGCTCAAACTCTCTAGACGATCCCTTTATCCTGGCCATTTTCGGTCTGGGGGCTCGATATCCTCGGCCCTTTCCCCCGAGCTGTCGAGGGCTTTGAGTACTTGTACGTCGCAATCGACAAGTTCACAAAGTGGCTGGAAGTGCAGCCAGTGAGGAAGGTGACATCACAGTCAGCAGTCAAGTTCTTCAGGTCAATTATTTGCCGTTTCGGGATCCCTAACCGGATCATCACCGACAACGGCACGCAATTCACGAGCCGCACCTTCATGCAGTACGTCCAAGACCTTGGCGCCAAGGTCTGCTTCGCTTTTGTTGCTCATCCGAGAAGCAACGGTCAAGCAGAGACGGCAAATGCTGAAGTGCTGCGTGGGCTCAAGACCAGAACTTTCGACAGGCTGCGCAAGTGCAGAAGAAACTGGATCGAGGAGCTGCCGGTGGTTCTTTGGTCGATCAGAACGACGCCAAATTGAGCCACTGACCAGACACCTTTCGCTCTAGTCTACGGAGCAGAGGCAGTTCTCCCCACGGAACTCATATACGGATCGCCTCGAGTGCTCACTTATGATGAGTTTGAGCAAGAACAGCTGCAACAAGACGACGCGCTGCTCCTTGAGGAAGATCGTCTTCAGGCTGCTGTACGAGCTGCTCGATACCAGCAAGCTTTGCGCCGCTACCATAGCCGCAAAGTTAAGGCCAGAAGCTTCGAGGAAGGCGACCTTGTTCTTCGGCGCGTTCAGTCCGCCAAGAATTCCAACAAGTTGACGCCAAAGTGGGAAGGCCCTTATCGGGTGAGACGAGTCACAAGGCCCGGCGCTGTCCGCCTTGAGACCGAAGATGGCATTCCGGTGAGCAACTCCTGGAACATAGAACATCTTCGTAAGTTTTTCCCGTAGGGCGCGGTTGCCGGAACCCCGTTCCGGCAACCACCTTTTGTACAAGTCTTGCCGCTGTTGCATGTAATCCTTTGTACAAAGCCGGGCGCAGATCCCGTGCATAAGTAAAACCCCATGTGCTCCGCACAACTTGTCCATTTCATGCATTAGTTTCTTTCTTGCATGCGATTATCTGACACTTTGTGCAGCACCTACATCCGGTAAGCAGTAACGAGCCGAAGGGCTCCATATCATTATTTTCTCTTCTTTCTTCTTTTTCAAAAAAGTAAAAGAAGTTTCCCCCGCACACATGTTTGCCGGGGGGGGGGGGAGGAGAAGATTGTGGTATGGACCAGGCGTCGTTCAAGTGAAGTCTTGCCTTGCCAGGAAGCAAACGACAGAAAAGCTAAGTTGCCAAAGTTTGAGCAATCAGTTTTTAAATTTTTGAGTTATCTTCCTCGAACGACCCTGCTTTGTATGGAAAACCTGTGCGCGGAGGAACCAACTCGTGGCTAGTTGCGCCCTTACTTTGTTTCGAGTCCGCTCAACAGCTTAAGTGTGCTGCATCTAGTCGCGACAAGGTTTCTTGTCGGAAGCATCACAGCCAGCAGGCTGCTGAAGTTCCGCACTCAGCGCTCGCGGCTCGGGTGCCTGCGCCGACAAGTTCCCTAGAAGCGTAGGGTAAAAACATACAAAGGAAGGAATCTAGTAGAGGAAATAACATAGCAATTGATAACAGAAATAAAGTTATATTACAAGATAACTTGTCGCAGCTCTAACAGAATGTTTTTCATAACATGATTAGCAGCGGCAAGGGAAAAGAAGAAATGGACGGCCTAGTCTACGCGTCCGCCCTCGACCCTCTTGATCTCGCTCACCTTATCCACAATGGGTGCGACAAGGGCCTTGAGTGCATCCAGATCGGCGTCAGGCGGCAAGGACCTGAGGACGTTGGTGAAGCTGAGGCCTGGATTGCGGAAGGCCACCTTCATCAGCACCTTCTGGAGAACCCCGGCGTAGATTTTGCGCAACTCGTCGGCCAACTGCTTCGGGATCCTCTCCCGGAGCCGCTAGAGTGCCGTCGCCACACCCTTGAAGAACAGGTTGAGCTTGGCGCTGGGTTGAAGACTCTCGTCGGAAGGATACCCAATGTCCTCCATCCCCAGCTGCGCCAGCTCCTCGTTGATGGCTGCGGCAATGTTCACCAGACCCTCGGTCCAGTGCTCCACAGTGTCTCTGAACGAATTCGGGGTAACTGCAATGCTCTCCAGCAGCGCCGCGTCAGCCTTGACCTTCTCCGACAAGGTCTTCTCCCGCTCTTTGACGGCCTCCAGCGTCTGCGTCAGCGTGGCCAGCTTCAGCTCCAGGTCTGCTTTGGAATCCTTGGCGGCGCTGAGCTCCTTGCCCCTCTCAGCAAGAAGACCTTGCAGCTCACCGTGGGCGACAACATCCTTCTCACGCTCATGCTTGAGCGCGGCAAGCTCCTCGCCGCTCTTTCCAATGTCGCCCTCCAGCTGCGCCACCTTCTCCTCCAGCTCTTTCTTGGCGGCCTCTGCAATTGCCGCAGCGTCCTTTGCCTCCTTGAGCGCCCCGCCAAGTGCTTGCTTGCGCTCGGCGAGCTCTTCCTCGTAGCTGTCGAGGTTGGCCTTCCGCTGCACTAGTTCACCTTCCCGCGCGGACTGCTTCTCGGCGGCCAACCTTTGCTCCTCCTCAGCTTCGGCCTTCTCGAGAAGGAAGGCCGTGCGCTCCTCGTCGAGTCGCTCCCGCTCCTGCGCCAGGGACTGGAGAGCTTCTTGATTGTGGCTCCGGAGCTCCTCCACGCGCTTCTTCATGTCAACTCCCGCCTTCGCGACAAGCGCTTCCCGGGAAGCCAGCTTGGCTTGCCGGGCGCGGTAGAGTGACAGCAGCTTCCGCAGCAGCAGCTCCTCCTCAGGCTCGCCACTGCTGCTACCGGGCGCGTCAACCAACGACAGCCCGACGGAGGCGAGCACCTCCCCGTAGAAAGTTTCCCCCTCGACCGGCGCCCTGGAGCTCGACGCCCAGGGTAGCTTGATGAAGATATTTTCGCCGGCCTTCAAGTAGGCGCCGGGCTAGGGCTCCTCGGAGCCTGGCTCCGCAGAAGCGGCAGAGGGATCGGCGGTCGGTGCAGCGCCTGGCGCTCCTGCGGCCTCAGGGTCGTCAGTGTGATCGCCCGACCCCTCGCCGGCTTCTGCATCAGCAGCCCTGGCGGCCTCCTCGCCGGCGGTCTCATCAGCACCGGCCCCTTCCTCGCTGGCGCCCTCTGTCTCCACTGGCTCAATAGCAGAGGGGTCTGAAGAACGAAGAAGGGAGTAAAATCAACCAAAAATCCAAGAGAAGAAAATCAGAAGAAGAAGAACCCAAGGGAAAGTTTTTGGACAAGTGGATTACCTGTGTCAAGACCTGCAGTTGCGGCCTCGGTCGTCGCAGGATCAACGGTGCCGTCCCTTGCCGGAGAGTTCCCCCTTGCCGGAGAGCGCTCCCTTGCCGGGGACTCCTCCCTTGGCGGCGCAGTCGAAGCAGGTGGCACTTCGGGACCAGCTTCCGGGAGCTCCTGATGTGACTGCTCTGCTCCTGCACAAATCAACAAGCAAGATATCAAAGAAAGGAAAAAGCACTCATGCGCGCCCGATAGCAAAAAAAAACTATGAACTTACGCTGGGGGCTGCTTTGAGGAGTGATTGCCGGGTCCGTCAAGGTGGTCTCGGACCCACCTCCTGCTGACACGATGGGGTCATCCTCGATGACAATCACCGCGGCCTTGGCCCTCTTTGCCGCTCCCTGGGCCAGCGTCCTAAAAAGAAAGGAGTCCAGATTGGAGCAAGTCACATACAAGATATAAACAACAAGATTGAAGAACTACAAGAGCAACAAAGAAACTTACTCTTCTTCCTCCTCGTCGGAGCTGAGCGCGGAAAGATCGAAGTCCGGCCCTCCTCCGGTACGGCGAGGCGGACGAGTAGGATCCCTCGCCCGCTTGGCGGGGGCGGTGGCGGTGGCCCGGGAAGATCCCGTTCCAGTTGCCGCTGTTGCGTGAGGCGCTCCCGCGGCAACATTGCTTGCCGCGGTAGAGCGCGTCGCACGGCTCGGCGGCTGTTGACCAGGCTGCCGCCCTGCTGCGTCCCCGGCCCTGCGAAGGCGCCTTCTTGGCGGGGCCGGGGGCTCCGCCTGCGGCAAGTTTTCTGAAGGCTCGGGCTCCTCCTCGCCGGCCTCGCTCGGCTCGGCTTCGGAACCGGCAGGCTCCTCCTCGCCCATGAACTCCGCGCGCTCGGCAAGGTTTGCCACCTCTGCAGCCTCCGCCTCCTCCACAGTGAACCCAAACACGCCCGCGGCAGCTGTGGCCGCAACCTCTTCCGCCCTAGTGGCGATGCGCTGCAGCTCCTCGTCGGTGGTGTCACGGGTGAGGCTCTTCTGCTCGTCAGCGTGGACCGGCACTTCTTCCAAATTGTCGAAGAACGCTTGCACGACGTCATCCGCAGGCTCTTGCCAAGTTGGAACGATTCCGTGTGAGTCACACAACGGCATCATGGCGCGGATCCGGTCAAGCGAAGAATTGTTGCACAATGGGACAATGCCCCTCGGCAGCGTGAATGGGTGCTGGGGGTCGCGTTTGAACAACTCCAAGAGCATTGCATCCAGCTCCAAGACGGTGAAGTTGTAGTTGAGGCCCGGCCGCAGCCTCATGATGTCCGCCGAGTTCTTGAATTCCCAGGCGGGCCTCCCCCTCTCCTGCAGGGGGGCGATGCGGCGGTGGAGGAAATCTGCGCCTACAGCGCCTACAGTGAGCCCGGCAAGCCTGAGGCGAAGGGTCCTAGTAATGGCGATCTTCAGCCTCTCGTCTTCCGGGGTCACGTTGCTCCAGTCATTGCGGCGCACTATTGGAGTTTGGCGCACGGCGGTGAAGGGCTGCGGATTCTCCTCGACAATCCAGCACCACTCTGCTCTCCACTCATCCCACTTGCTGCGGAGCTCACCCTCCAAGTACGCCTCCTTCTTGCCGACTCTCGAGATCCAGGCAATCCCTCCGGCAAGCGGCTCTCCTCTCTCTACCCGAGGTATGAAGTAGTGGCGGAAAAGGGCAACACTGGGGTGGACTCCGACAAAGTTTTCGCACAAATGTGCGAAAACTGCCATGGTCAGAACGGCGTTGGGGGTGAAGTCAAGGAGGCGGAAGCCGTATGTGTTCATGATATCACAGGAGAACTCCGAGAAGGGTGGGCAGAGCCCGCAATAGAAGAATAGCGCGAAGAATGGGTACCCGTTTGGAGCCAGCTCCGAAGTAGCGGCCGGGAGTACCCTCGTGCGCGGATGCGCACGCGTCTCCGTCGCCCAAAAGAGGTAGAAGTACTCCCTCAGCTCCTGCACGCCGAGCTTAGGGGAGAAGATCGCCCGCTTCTTCCGCAGCGCCGCGAGCCACTGCGCCTTGGCCGACTTCACGCCCTTTCCCTTGTCGGCTTTCGGGGCCATGGCGGAGGTGGTGAGGGAGGTCGACGGCGTGGTGATGCTAGTGGCAATGGGGGGCGGAGCGCTGCTCTCTCGGCTTCGAGAAGAAGGGGGGAGCGGCGGAGGTTCTTGAAGATGGAGTAGCAACAACCAGCGAGGGGGAACGAACTGCCCCTATTTCCTCTGCTTATAAAGAGGGATGGGGCGGACGTTCGCCCTTCCGAATAAACAACCACCCACGATCTCTCCCACGATGCCACACTCAACGCGTGCCGTTATGGGAGAGTGTGGTGGATACGGAGCGAGATTCGGTGTGGCCCAGTCGGCGTGTGCCCGTGCCCTGTCTTGGGCCTGGCCCAACAGCGCTCGGCACCATGTCTGGCCCAGGCCCGGGGGCTCCTGTCGGTGTACTAGAATAGGGGTACCCTAGTACCCCGAACTTGTGCACGGGCAGTTGCAGCACCCCGCGGCAAGGCTTGCCGGGCGAACACCAAGATCCTCCAAGGTTCCCTTGGAGCCATTCAAGAACAAAGTATTTAAGCTCAGGAGACAAGGCCCCGGTGAGAGGAGCTTGCCGGGAAGGCCAACCGAGGCACTCCAAAGAACTTGCCGCGACGCGCCACGCGCTCCGGCAAGGCAACAAGGCCCCGGCAAGAGGAGCTTGCCGGGAAGACCAAACAAGGTACCTCGAGGCCCGGTGAGCGACAAGCTTCCGGACACGACAAGATAACAACAGCGGCAAGGCGCTTGCCGCGGCAGGCGGCCACTCTGCGCCCACGCTCCAGCACATCCACCAACGTGTCGCTCTGGGGGCCTCTCCAGGAGCGCGTGGCGGGAGGCTGTGCAGCCAGCGGTGCACAGTGGCATGTGAAGCTGACAAGATCGCCGTCGTGGCGAATGGTGGCGCCCCTAACGGTCCTTTTCTGCACTGTTTGGGCGACTCAGACGGGCCTTTAATGCCCTTGTCCCCTGCCGTCAGGGTTAGGTAGGGTGCACTGTACAAGTAACTGTACCAACCACCCCACTTTTTACATTTGTACCCTTCTCTGCGTTGCCACCTGTCGGTGACCCCTTTGGCGTATAAAAGGAGGCCCATGTGCAACGTAGAGGGGGTTCGGTTCGTTTCAACTCATTCGTAACCCAGAAAGACACTATGCTCTCTCTAGAGCAAGAACAGAATAGAACCAGACAAGCAGCAGTAGGAGTGTTATCTCTCCGGAGAGCTCCGAAGCTGGGTAAACTGCTCGTGTGCTTCGCCTCGATCTGCTCTTCGTGCGATCTCCGCCCCTCGCCGAACCGAAAGGGGCCCGGTCCGCCAGCCCCATAGGTGTTCGAGGATCAGTTTCCCCGACAGTCGCTACAATAAAAAGTCACTCAAGTGAGCAATCATATCAGAATTGTATTTCAATTGTTTCATAATATTTTCATTGAAGTGATGTCGTTTTCTAATGTAATTCTCAAACTCATAAAGATATTGACTAGGATGCATATTGTGAGGATTATCATTATCATTGAACTTCATAAGAGAATTTACCTCTACCACCTTAGGCAGTGGTGGTGTATTGAGCCCATGTATTTCTTCAATAGGAGGTAAATTTTTAACATCCTCAGCTTTAATACATTTCACCTTCATAGATTTGTTTGCCTCTTGCATATCTTCGGGACTAAGATATAATATACCCCTCTTCTTCGGAGTGGGTATAGGAGGTGGTTCAGGAATAGTCAAATCATCAGAATTTTTCAATATGTTATTCAATAATTCTTCAGCTTGTCCAACAGTTCGTTCCCTGAAAACACAACCAGCACAACTATCTAAGAAGTCCATAGAAGCATCGGTTAGTACATTATAGAAGATATCAAGTATTTCATTTTTCTTAAGAGGATGATCAGGCAAAGCATTAAGTAATTTGCAAAGCCTCCCCCAAGCTTGTGGGAGACTCTCTTCTTTAGTTTGCACAAAGTTAAATATTTCCTGTAAGGCAGCTTGTTTCATATGAGCAGAGAAACATTTTTGAGAGAAGTAATAAACCATACACTAGGGACTACGCACACAACCAGGAGCAAGAGTATTGTACCAAGCTTTAGCATCACCCTTTAATGAAAAAGGAAATAATTTGAGAATAAAGTAATAGCCAGTTTTCTCATCATGAGTAAAAAGGGTGTCTATGTCATTCAACTTAGTAAGATGTGCCACAACAGTTTCAGTTTCATAACCATGGAAAGGATCGGATTCAACCAGAGTAATTAACTCTGGGTCGAAAGAGAATTCATAATCCTTATCATCAATAAAGATAGGTGAAGTAGCAATCTTAGTATCACATTTCATTCTAGCATTCAGAGTTCTTTCTTTATACTTGTGTAATAATTTCTCTAGATCATCTCTATCATTTCAAGCAAGAATATCACTGGTTGCTTCTTCACTCATAACATAACCTTCCGGTACCTTAGGCAATTCATATCTAGGAAGGCTAGTTCTAGCAGGTGTTTTAGGAGTTTTAGTATCAAGCTCATCATCATATCCAACAACATCATATTGTATAACTCTAGCAATTTGTTTATCAAGAAAATCACCAAGTGGCACGTCATCATTATCAAGCAAGGTACTAGCATCATCATAAGCATCATTCATAGTAGAAGTAGCATCATCACTAACTTGCGACATATTAGAATTCATAGCATGTGGTGGTGTTGCAAGTTTACTTATAACAGAAGGTGAATCTAAAGCAGAACTGGACAGCAATTCCTTACCTCCCCTCGACTTTGAGGGAAATATCTTAGTCTTAGCATCTTTCAGATTCTTCATAGTGATAATATGATAATAATCCCAAGTGACTCAACAAATATAGCTATGCTTGTAACACCCACGATGCGGCTATATCTCCCACGTGTCGGAGCATGACTTAGAGGCATAACCACATTGTAGGCATGTCGCAAGAGGGGTAATCTTTACACATCCCATGTACTGAATAAGAAAGAGGTACATAGTTGGCTTACAATTGCCACTTCACACAAAACTTAAATATAGCGTTACATCATCCAGATACAATCAAGGTCCGACTACGGAACCAAAATAAAGACAACCCCAAATGTGAAAGATCCCCGATCGCCCCAACTGGGCTCCACTACTGATCGTATGGAAAGGAAAATGTAGTAACGTCCTGAGTCCTCATCGAACTCCCACTTGAGTTCAGTCGCATCCCCTGGAATGGTATCATCGGCACCTGTATTTGGTTTTGGAAGTAATCTGTGAGTCACGGGGACTCAGCAATCTCACACCCTCGCGATCAAGACTATTTAAGCTTATGGTTAGGTAAAAGGTAGTGAGGTGGAGCTGCAGCAAGCACTAGCATATATGGTGGCTAACATACACAAATGAGAGCGAGAAGAGAAGGCAAAGCACGGTCGAGAAGCTACAAAGATCAAGAAGTGATCCTAGAACTACTTACGTTCAAGCATAACACGAGACCGTGTTCTCTTCCCGAACTCCGCCGAAAAGAGACCATCACGGCTACACACGCTGTTGATGCATTTTAATCAAGTTTAGTGTCAAGTTTTCTACAACCGGACATTAACAAATTCCCATCTGCCCATAACCGCGGGCATGGATTTCGAAAGTTCAAAACCCTGCAGGGGTGTCCCAACTTAGCCCATCCCAAGCTCTCACGGTCAACGAAGGATATTCCTTCTCCCAGGACAACCCGATCAGACTCGGAATCCCGATTACAAGACATCTCAACAATGGTAAAACAAGACCAGCAAAGCCACCCGATGTGCCGACAAATCTCAATAGGAGTCGCACGTATCTCGTTCTCAGGGCACACCGGATGAGACATCCTATGAGTAAAACCAACCCTCAAGTTGCCCCGAGGTGGCCCCACAGTCTACTCGTTTCGGATCAACACTCAGAGGAGCACTGGCCCGGGGGGGTTTAAAATAAAGATGACCCTCGGGCTCGCGAAAACCCATGGGAAGGTTATAGGTTGTTAGCAAAATGTAAAACTAAGGTTGGGCCTTGCTGGAGGAGTTTTATTCAAGGCGAACTGTCAAGGGGTTCCCATTATAACCCAACCGCGTAAGGAACGCAAAATCAGGGAACATAACACCGGTATGACGGAAACTAGGGCGGCAAGAGCGGAACAAAACACCAGGCATAAGGCCGAGCCTTCCACCCTTTACCAAGTGTATAGATGCATTAAAATAAGCAAGATATAGTAATGATATCCCAACAATAAACATGTTCCAACAAGGAACAAACTCCAATCTTCACCTGCAACTAGCAACGCTATAAGAGGGGCTGAGCAAAGCGGTAACATAGCCAAACAACGGTTTGCTAGGACAAGGTGGGTTAGAGGTTTGACATGGAAATATGGGAGGCATGATAAAGCATGTGGTAGGTATCGAGGCATAGGCATAGCAATAGAGCGAGCAACTAGCAAGCAAAGATAGAAGTGATTTTGAGGGTATGGTCATCTTGCCTGCAAAGTTCTCCGAGTTGACGTAAGTTTGATCCTCGTAAGCGTACTCAACGGGTTCCTCGATCACGTACTCATCTCCCAGCTCTACCCAAGGCAAGAACACAAGCAAAGGCAAACACAATCAACCACGGTGCAATGCGCAAGCAACATGATGCAAAAACATGGCATGATATGCGGGATGTCATATGCAATGCATATGCATGCTCCGGAAGGAAAAGATTGAACCAGGCCTCAACCTGGCAAACCAAGTGCGCCGCTGGAAAGATGAGTTGATTTCTATCGAAACCGATATAAAGATCACCGGAATCGGATGCACGGTTTGTAAATGGCAAGCAAAACAATAATGACACAATTTCGCGATTAACAACACAATGCCATCTAGAATGCAACAAGAAACTAAGCTACTGCACTCTAACATAGCAACAAAGCACATGGCAGTGATCCACTCAAGATGCTTGACAAAAGATGAACACTGATCTACGGCTAAATCACACAAGAGCGGGTTCAAACAAGCATGGCAAAAGTGCAAAATATAACAGCATCACAGACTTAGTGGAAATAACATGACATGATTTAACATCAGGAAGCAATGTTTAGAGCAAGATAACAACATGCTAGAGGAACATATCCTGGCAAAGCAAAGCATGGCATGAAACTACTCAAAGCATATAACAAAAGTCCCTTACTGACCATAAGCCAAAAGGGATAAGAAAATATGATGGCACCCATGTAAACATAGCAAGTTCGTTAACAGATTCTGCCAGGAACATTTTATAGCAAAAGTAGAGCAAGATTGAGTCATGCTTGGTTAATCCATAAATGCAAACAAAGACATGGATGGATAGAACATAATAATATCTCAAAATCATCCTTACTGAACATGCTCAAAAGAGGCATGGATCACTCTGTAGCAACAAGAATACATGGCATAAAAATAACATCAGGGAAATGACTTAGAAGAATTCTAAGTCCCTGAAATCAGCAACATCATGAGAGCTACTTTGCACGCTTGTGCTAGTCACCACATTGATCAAAAAAATACATGGCATACACCCCCTGTAAAGATGGCATGGCATTGCCCAAAACACATGTAGGGCTCAAGTTCATAGGAGGCACACATTAATCATGGCAAAAATGACAAAAGTCCATAATCTGTTAAGAAACAGAAACTAACATTTTATAGCACTCTTGCAACAGCATTTTAGGCATCAAGATCGACTCAAACAAGCATGGTTCAATGGAATGCAATGAAGAGCACATCTAGACGAACAATTTGATATAACACACACACAAAATGGAGCTACTGATGATGAGATATGGCCTGATGAACATAGCTAAAAAATATGCAGAAAAATAACTTAGGCAAAAATCGACCTAGGGTTTCTCAGATCTGGCGCGTGAACCGAGGACCGTCGCCGTTCTCGCCTGAGTAGGAGGGTTCACCGGAGGAAGGGGAAGAAGAAGCCGGCCGGGGCGGCGAAGCTTGCCGGAGGGGGCATGGGGCCGGAGCAGGCGCGAGCGCGGTGTCAGGCAGTGCGTCACCGAGGCGGTGCGGCACCGCGGGGCGCGGCGTGGGGTCGGCGGGGCTCGCCGGCGATGGCGGCTGCGGCAGTGCGGCGGTGAGGAGCGCCGGCGAAGGGGCGGCAGAGCGGAGCCAGGCGGCGGGGCGAGGCGCAGGGAGGCGCGGGGCGGCGATGGGCCGAGCAGGCCTGCGGGCTCGCCGGGCCGCGGCGGTGGGTTGCGGCCGAGCTGCCACGTGGCATGACGGAAGTGGCTGAGGGCGGCGACGCAATTTCGTCCAGCGGCGCGGAGGGGAATTTTTAGGGTTTCGTCTATGATTTTGAATGGGGGAGACCTATTTATAGCTAGAGGGGGGCTAGGAGAGTCCAAATGGGGTGCGGTTTTCGGCTACGCGATCGTGATCGAACGACCAACGGGATGGAGGGGGTTTAGCTGGGTTTTGGACCACTTTGGAGGGGTGTTGGGCTGCAACACACACGAGGCCTTTACGGTTCCTCGGTTAACCGTTGGAGTATCAAACGAACTCCAAATGGCACGAAACTTGACAGGCGGTCTACCGGTAGTGTACCAAGGCTGCTTGGCAAGTCTCTGTCCAATCCGAGAACGCTTAACACCCGCACACGAAAAGAGGCAAAAGGGGGCGCTGGAGGACGTAGGAGTGCCGGAATGCAAAATGGACAATGGGGAAAATGCTCAGATGCATGAGATGAACATGTATGCAAATGCGATGCACATGATGACATGATATAAGATGCATGACAAGGACAAAAAGCAAAACGAAGACAAAAACCAACTACGAGGGAATATCATAACTTAGTGTTGAAAATGGCAAGAGTTGGAATACAAATATGGCAAGTTACATACAGGGCGTTACAACACTCCACCACTACGAAAGGATCTCGTCCCGAGATCTAGGACTGGAAAAACTCCGGATATTTGGAACGGAGGTGGTCCTCGCGTTCCCAGGTGGCTTCACGGTCGGAATGATGTGACCACTTCACTTTCAGGAACTTGATAGACTTGTTGCGAGTCTTGCGCTCGGTTTCTTCAAGGATAGCAACGGGATGCTCATGATAAGACAAGTCTTCTTGGAGATCAATCTCCTCGAAGTTGATGGTGCGGTCAGAAGTCTTGAAACACTTGCGAAGCTGAGACACATGAAACACGTCGTGCACGTTTGCAAAGTTGGATGGAAACTCAAGTTGGTAGGAGAGATCGCCTCTTTTGCCAATGATCTTGAAAGGACCCACGTATCTAGGGGCAAGGTTCCCTTTGATACCAAATCCACGAGTACCTTTCATTGGAGAGACGCGGAGGTAGACATGGTCTCCGATCTCGAAATCCAAGTCACGATGCTTGCTATCATAGTAACTCTTCTGGCGCGATTGCGCGGCTTTGAGATTTTCACGAATGACTTTGCACATTTCTTCAGCCTCTGTGATTAAGTCATTGCCAAGAAGTTGGCGTTCACCAGTCTCTGACCAATTAAGAGGAGTACGACACTTTCTGCCATAGAGAATCTCGAATGGGGCCTTGCCCGAAGTCGCTTGGAACATGTTGTTGTAGGAGAACTCGGCATAAGGAAGACAATCTTCCCACTTCATACCGAAAGAAATGACACAAGCCCTGAGCATATCTTCAAGAATTTGATTTACTCATGTCAGGACCCCGACTCAATGCCACATCGATCTAGCATGTAACACCTCATATCACTTTGCAGCCTCACGCACGGTATCCCCACGGGTGTCGCCTTACCTTTGCCCGGGACCGTTTGCGCCTTTTGGCACACGTATATGGTGGTGTCGCTAGGATCCATATGATAAAGAGCCCGGGCTGACATGGCTAGTCGTAAACCCAAAGTGGCACTAACTTACAGGGACAGGCATCCATGACCCAGCATCGAACATGTCGGTCATCAGCGAGTGAATCCAGGCTGTAGCACTGGGCTAACAGGACTCCGGTGAACCGGGCTGTAGCAGGCTAACAGGACTCCGGTATTCATCGCGTGACATTTCCCCGAAGGGACAGACACAGGATCGAAGAAGGACACATGCCGGCCAGCCTAAGTGTTCCGGAGCAGTAGCAAGCTACCAGGGCTCAGTGGAAGCACTAGGAGACATTTCCCGGTAAGAGAGGCTACTAAGGATAAACAACTAGATAGTCAGATCCCACACATAGCAATACACATTACACGTACGCATAACATGCAAGTATGTGTTGTACAACATGGCATCACAGCATAACTCAACAATCATATAGATAAAGGCTCAGAAGAGCCATCACAGCATTATTACAAACAGGGGTCACATGACCCAACAGTCAGAGCAATCAAGCAACAAGCGGAAGCATTACATGTCTGAGTATAGACATCTATAAATGAAAAAGGCTGAAAGCCTGACTATCTACAACGTCCGCTCAAGATCGTAGCTGAGGTACTAGCTACTAGTCGAAGTCCACGAGATCACTAGTAAGACCGAAGTCTCTGCTGCAAAAACATAAATAAAGCAACATGAGTACAAAGGTACTCAGCAAGACTTACATCAGATCCTATCATACATGCACTTGTATCAAGAGGGTAACGTGGGGTTTAGTTGCAGCAAGCCAGCTTTGACTCTGTGGCTATCCTGTTCTACGACTACCAGAAACTCTTGAGGTGAAACAACGAACACGAGTCCACTAATCACCACACAATACACTACTATGGATTCATCCCCGTCTCCCTACGAGAAGGCCATCCATAGCACTCACACATGTCTTGAGCATTTTAGGGTATCCACTTCAAGTTGTCTATGTACCATGTAAGCATCCAAGAAGTCCATAACCGCGGACTCGGCTATTCGAATAGATCATGTTAACCCTGCAGGGGTGTACTTCTTCACACACGCTCCCGCCACTTACCTCCATGTACACGTCATGTATCTCGGCAACCTTCAAGCGGAAGCCTGGCGAGGGTGTCGGCCACGGCCTGACTAACCACACAAGACTCTAGTCCAGGTTTATCGCCTATTCGGGTTCCATCCGCAAGGAGATCCGGCCGGGGTGTCGCTCACGGCCCCAAACGATGTGAGCAGGGTTCCCGAGCCCACCAACCGGGTGCCACTCGGTACACCGGGCCACGTGTGCCTAGTCTGTCCCAAGCCCACCCTGCCGGGTGCCACTTGGTAGAAAAATAGCACTACCTACAAACACCAGAAACTAGTTGCGACTCCTGGGCAGAGATCAAGTTGGTTAATAAGCCGAGAGAGTCAATTAAGGATCCCAATGTGTGGTAGTATCGAGTCATTGGACAACATACATAGAACTCAGTGCTTAAGGACGGTTCCAGCGAGACAACCCACCATGTACTCCTACATGGCCTCTCACCGCTACCTTTACCAAATCGTGTTCACACACTTAACACTCAGCATCAGAACATATCGTAACACTCCAATTCATTCCCAATGAACCAGACCTGACACAACTCTAAGCAATAGCAGGCATAGCATGGTAGGAACACAACAATGGCTTCAATCAACTCCTACACATGCTAGTGGGTTTCAACTATTTACTGTGGCAATGACAGGTCATGCAGAGGAATGGGTTCAACTACCGCAGCACAAAGTAGCAGATGAATTGTTGTTGTCCTAATGCAATAACTGAGAGCAGGAGCGAGAGAGTAGGGTTTTATCGAAATGAACAAGGGGGTTTGCTTGCCTGGTAAATCAACAAGGGAGGCACTGCTTCACAGACAGGTACTCTGGAACGTCTCCGGAGCAGGACCTATCGAGAAGGAACGGTGCCGGCAATCAATACACAATCATATGCAACAATATGATGCATGAACATGGCATGTAGATGTGATGCTGTTTGAGCTAATGCAACTAGTAAACATTTGGTTTGAAGTCCATTTGAACCAAAGGTTCAAATGCATTACTAAATTAAGTCTCTTATATATGCCATAATATGTTTTCTCATATTCAGCATGTATAAGTTGGTTTGTCATGCATGAAACTAGTACAGATGGAAAGATTGCATTTTTCTGATAATTTTTCATATATAAATTATTTTAATCTGAGCTACGGTTGAATTGATATGAATTTTTGAAGTTTAAAACAATTTCTGGAATTTTCTGATTAAATTTAAATCCAGAATTCATATATTGCGTCAGCATTGAGTAAGCATGACGTCAGCAGTCAACTGGGCTGGTCCGGGTCAAACCTGACGTGTGGGGCCCACACGTCAGTGACAGGGGGGTTAAACAGGGGTTAATTTAATCCTAATTAGAAGTTAGTGGCGCTGGGGCCCACTGTCAGTGTCAGGGGGGGTTAATTAAGTGGTGATTAGCACTAAGCTAATCACCTGACGGGCCGGGCCCACATGGCAGGGCTCAGGCGACGGGGCTCGCCGCTGGCGACCTCTGGACGCGGCGGAGTCCGCGTCACAGGCCACGGGGACGGCGTCTGAGAGCACCAGGGCGTAGCCCGGGCTCTCGCGCATCTGGAGGGACAGGTGGAAGGAGCTGGGGAGGCCGGAGCTCGCCGGAGCAAAGCTCGCGGCGGCGGCCGGAGCTCGGCTTCGAGCTGGAACGGGCTGCGGGGCACGGGGAGGCCACCTGAGGGGCTCGGCGGCACCCTCGTGGCACCGGGAGCACGCTAGGGTGCTTAGTTTGGGCGGAGGCGGGCCGAGACGGCGACGGTGACATGGATGGCGGCGAGAGGCTTCGGCCGTGGTGGGGAACGGTGCTACGGCGCGCGGGCAGTTAAACGGGGAGGGGGAAGCGGTGGCGGAGCTCATCGCGGTTGCAGCGGCAGTCGAAATGGGCTCGGGGACGCACTGAAGCGGCCGGAGCGTCGATGGGGATCCACGGCGGCCGGCGATGGAAAAGACGACGGCGGCGGCTCCACGGGGCGTCCGGAGGGGCACGGCTTGACGGGGAGCTTCAGGGCGAGGGGGCGGAGCTCCTGCGCGTGTCGGGAAGGCGAGGGGAGGCCGGTGGCCACGGCAACGGCGATCGATGGCGGCGGCAGCGCTTGGGTGCGCTCGGGGAAGAGAGAACCAGGGAGGAGGGAGAGCGAGAGGGAGGGGAAAAGGACCGGGGCGGCGCGTGGCGTCGTTCCAGGCATCCAGACGAGGAGGGGAGAGGCAGGCAGGCAGGGAGGGAGGTGGCGTGGCCGGGCGCGTGGCCGCGGCCGGCTGTGGCGCGGGCACGCACCTGCTTGGGCGAGGGGGGGAGAAGACGACAGAGGAGCTGGCGGGCTGGGCCGCCTCCTGGCTGGGCCGGCCTGCTGCTGCTGGGCTGCGCAGGGGAGAGCCCCAGGTAAGCCCCTCCTTCTTTTTATTTTTGTTTTCTAATTTTTCTGACATTTGTTTTGATTTAATAAAATACTAAATCAATTTATTACCTTATGCCAATTTTTGCAGGAGCTAGATATATTATTCCAGAGCTCCTTTATCAATGGCATAATTTTTGGACCATATTTCATATATATAGCAATATATTTCCAATGCAAATATTTATCGAATTAATCCAAATGGCCAAAATAAATATCCATGAGCTCCTAAAAATATTGTTTTGATTTTTATCTCTGTCCAATATTTTCAGAGAGCAACATGAGCATTTTCTTGGACCCTTTTGGAGAAATTTTTATTTGGGTCATTTTCAAAAATGATTCTGAGGGTTCCACCAATCCTCATTTCAAATTTAAATGAAATTTAAATATGATGCACAAATGGCTAGCTAGTCTAAGTCATACCAGACTAGGGATGTGACAACTCGCCCCCACTTGAAAGAATCTCGTCTCGAGATTTAGGGGCCGGCGGAAAGAAAGCGGGGTACTCCAGTCAAAGACGATCTTCTCGCTCCCAAGTAGCTTCTCTCTCGGAATGATGAGACCACTGAACTTTGAGAAACTTGATGTTCTGACGTCGAGTGACACGCTCTGCTTGACCAAGAATGCGAACCGGGTACTCTCGGTATGTGAGGTTATCTTGGAGATCAAGCGTTTCGTGGTCCACTCCGCGGATGGGATCCGAGAAGCAACGCCTGAGTTGAGAGACGTGGAAGACATCATGAACTCGAGAAAGATGTGGGGGTAGTTCCAACTGGTAGGCAACCTCTCCTCGTTTAGCGAGAATACGAAAAGGACCAATGTAACGAGGAGCCAACTTGCCCTTGATACCGAAACGATGGGTACCCTTCAAAGGAGTAACCCGAAGGTAAGCTTGGTCGCCAATTTCATAAGTCATATCCTTATGATGACGATCGTACTGGCTTTTCTGACGAGACTGGGCTGTTTTCAAATTCTCACGAACGATGCGAACTTGCTCTTCTGCCTCCTGGATCATGTCCGGTCCAAAGAATTGTCTTTCACCGGTTTCTGACCAGTTCAAAGGTGTTCGACATCTTCGTCCATAGAGAACCTCAAAAGGAGCTTTCTTGAGGCTGGATTGATAGCTATTGTTATAAGCAAACTCGGCAAAAGGAAGACATTTCTCCCAATCCATACCGAATGAGATAACGCAAGCTCTGAGCATGTCTTCAAGAATTTGATTTACCCGTTCCACCTGACCACTCGACTGAGGGTGGAAAGCGGTACTGAAGGAAAGATGGGTTCCCATGGCAGTTTGGAAACTCTCCCAGAAATGAGAAGTGAAAAGACTGCCACGGTCTGAATTAATCTCTAGTGGAACACCATGGAGTGACACTATTCGAGAAATATATAAGTCAGCAAGCTGACTAGCAGTGATACTCTCTCGAACAGGAAGGAAGTGAGCCACTTTGGAAAGACGATCAACGACTACGAAGATAGCGTTATTCCCTCTCTTGGTCCTGGGAAAGCCGGTGATGAAGTCCATACCAACTTTATCCCATTTCCATTCAGGAATAGCTAAAGGCTGAAGGGTGCCAGCAGGTCTCTGATGCTCTGCCTTAACGCGACGACAAACGTCACATTTAGCAATGAACTCAGCGATTTCTCTCTTCATCCTAGTCCACCAGAACCTCTGGCGTAGGTCCTGATACATCTTAGTACTACCGGGATGAATCGTGAGAGGGGATTCATGCGCCTCCTTAAGAATCAATTGTCGAAGATGTTGCTTCTTGGGGACCACCAGGCGGTTTCCAAAGAAAACAACACCTCGAGCATCAACAGAGAAACTACCAGCAACTCCCTTCTTAACGTTATCCTTGATACGAGAAATACCCGTATCATATTGCTGGCTAGTTATGATCTGATCCTCAAGAGCAGGTTTCGCCACCAAGGTAGAAAGGAATCCGTGAGGAGCAATGTGAAGGTTAAGCTTACAGAATTCCTCATGGAGAAGTGGTTGGCCTTGCTGCAACATGAGATTGTTGCAATAGGATTTACGGCTTAGAGCATCAGCCATGACATTGGCTTTGCCTGGGGTGTAGGTAATTCCTAGATCATAATCTGTGATCAACTCCAACCAACGTCTTTGCCTAAGGTTCAGATCCGGTTGGGTGAAGATATACTTGAGACTCTGGTGATCAGTGTAGATCTCGCAACGTTTACCAAGGAGGTAATGTCGCCAGGTCTTGAGTGCATAGACTACGGCTGCAAGCTCTAGATCATGTGTAGGATAATTCTCCTCATGTGGATGCAACTGTCGAGATGCATAGGCAATCACATGACGATCCTGCATAAGAATGCAACCTAGTCCCTGTCATGAGGCGTCGCAGTAGATAATAAAGTCTTTAGTGAAATCCGGTGGCACAAGTATGGGAGCAGAAGTCAGGCGTCTTTTCAGCTCCTGAAAACTGTACTCACACTGTGGGGACCACTCGAACTTTTTATCTTTCTTAAGAAGTTCCGTGAGGGGTTTGGCTACTTTGGAGAAATTTTCAACAAAGCGGCGACAATAGCTGGCTAGGCCAAGGAAACTCCTAACTTGTTTAACGGTCTCAGGTGGGGTCCAATCGAGAACGGCTTGAACTCTCTCGGGATTGACAGCAATGCCCTTACCAGAGATTACGTGGCCTAAGTAGGTCACTTCTGGCAACCAAAATTCACACTTGGAGAATTTGGCATAAAGGCGGTGCTCTCTGAGTTTTTCTAAAACAAGTCTAAGATGTTCGGCATGCTCTTCCTCGTTCTTCGAGTAAATAAGAATGTCATCGAGGTAAACTACGACGAACTTATCTAAGTACTCCATGAAGATCGAGTTCATCAAGCGGGAGAATGTGGCTGGAGCGTTGGTTAGGCCAAAGGACATGACGGTGTACTCGTACTGACCATAACGAGTGACAAAAGCTGTCTTGGGGATGTCCCCGTTTCTGATCTTAATTTGGTGGTATCCTAACCTTAAATCCATCTTGGAGAAGACTGAGGATCCAGCGAGCTGATCATACAGGTCGTTGATCCTGGGGAGCGGATACTTGTTCTTTATCGTGACCAAATTAACGGGACGATAATCTACAACCATCCGGTCCGTACCATCTTTCTTCTTAACAAAGAGGACGGGGCAAGCCCAAGGAGAAGAACTAGGACGGATGAAACCCTTTTGCAAGGACTCATCAAGTTGTTTCTTAAGCTCGGCTAGTTCTAAGGGTGCCATCTTGTAAGGTCTCCTAGAGATTGGAGTTGTTCCTGGGATAAGATCTATGACGAACTCTACATCTCTGTCAGGTGGAACACCTGGCAGTTCCTCTGGAAAGACATCCGGAAAGTCACGGACTACCGGGATATCTTCAAGGTCTGGAAGAGGGCTGGCATTAAGAGAATAGAGCTGACGCTTTGCAACTCTAGTGGAGACGGTGACTATCTTGCCAGATGGGTGTGTAAGCTGAACAGATCTTGTGTAACAATCAATCTTGGCATGATGAGCTGTCATCCAGTCCATACCCAAGATGATGTTAATATCTGAGGACTTGAGGGCTACAAGTGATGCAAGGAATACAAGTCTATCAACAAGGATTTCGTTACCATGGCTGATTCTGGTGGTCTGCCATCTAGACCCTGGGGTTTGGATTTCAAGCGGAGTTGGCATATCACAAAATGACATGTCGTGCAAACGAGCATAGCCTTCAGAAATGAAGGAGTGAGATGCCCCAGTATCGAATAGAACTGATGCTGGGTGACAATTAACAAGGAGTGTACCAAGAACGACATCTGGATCATCATGAGCGTCTTTAGCTGAGACGTGATGCACACGTCCATGTTCAGTGGGAACTGACTTGACACTGATCATCTTGCGTGATGGCTTAACACAGCCAACAGTCTTCTCGGCCTGGGGTGGAACATAACTAGTTTGAGAACAGTCACGTGCATAGTGTCCTGGCTTCCCGCATGTGAAGCAAGTCCCTGAGGTTGGACGTGGACCCGCACTAACAAGCGGTCTACCAGTAGGCCCGGGTGGAACATACGACTGGGCTGGGGAAGGCACCACATAGGATGGCCTCGGTGCATATCCGGAAGGAAGAGCGGAGTTTGGAACCCAAATCCGGCGTTTCTGGGAACTAGAACCGGAGGAAGATCCCAAATCACGGGTGTGCTTACGAGACTCCTCGTAAGTGAGTTGAGCTGTCTCTGCATTAATGGCCTTGTTCACAAGGGCTTGGAATGTGTCACAATGATGCAGGTGGAGATCACGGTGCAACTTGGGGTTGAGACCCTTCTGGAACCTAGCCTGCTTCTTAGCGTCCGTGGACACTTCTTCTGTGGCATAACGGGCGAGGTTCTCGAACTCTCTGCTATAAGCATCAACAGCCATCTTATTCTGGGTGAGACTACAGAACTCTTCTCTCTTGCGGTCAAGGAGGGCCTGGGGAATGTGATGCTCGCGAAAAGACTCAGTGAAGTCCTTCCAGGTAGGAATCTGGCCAGCTGGAAGCATAGCCTCATAGTTCTGCCACCAAAGACTAGCAGGACCTTCCAGGTGGTATGTGGCATAGGTGACCTTGTCATCTTCAGCTACGCTTGCGGAACGCAGCTTATGAGTGATGCTACGGAGCCAGTCATCTGCATCGAGTGGCTCGATGGAATGATGAAAGGTAGGTGGGTGCAAGCGAATGAAATCATGAATGGTAGCAGACCCTTTGAACTGATGTGCGGTGTTCTCCTCGATACGTGCCAACAAACGATTAGACTCACGCTTGTTCCTCTCCATCTCTAGCATGAACTCTGTCAACGAAGGCGGGTCGGGAGGACCCTCATCCCTACCATCTCCGTGGTTCCGGCTACGAACAATAGAACTTGATGACATCCTGGTGAAACGGAACCAGAGACGGAATCAGCATCAACTATGGACTGTAGAATGTAGGACAAGGAATTAGTATCTCCCGAACTCCTAGGGAAAATTCCGGCAGCATAACGGCAGTAAAATGCTCAGAATGAGACATCCTACTAAAATGGGGTAATAACATACTCATCAGCATTACTCAAAGTTCTGAGATCATACTAAACAGACTACACCGGAAATACTCAAAACTGGGGTATGACTCTGATCAACCAGTCCTATGGAACTACGGAGTAGTAACACGTGATCCTGATAGACGGAAGAGAAAGCCTAGTTCCTTAACCCCGTCGGAAAGATAGGACGACTCAGATCAGAAGGTCATGAGGTATAAGGAGTAAAAAGAGCCTTACGTTCCTTCCCACAATCAATTCCCTTACATAACTAAAGATTTTCTAGACTCAACTTCGACCAGTTTGGCTTGGTAATCCTACAGGCAGTCAGGCTCTGATACCAGCGCTGTCAGGACCCCGACTCAATGCCACATCGATCTAGCATGTAACACCTCATATCACTTTGCAGCCTCACGCACAGTATCCCCACGGGTGTCGCCTTACCTTTGCCCGGGACCGTTTGCGCCTTTGGCACACGTATATGGTGGTGTCGCTAGCATCCATATGATAAAGAGCCCGGGCTGACATGGCTAGTCGTAAACCCAAAGTGGCACTAACTTACAGGGACAGGCATCCATGACCCAACATCGAACATGTCGGTCATCAATGAGTGAATCCAGGCTGTAGCACTGGGCTAACAGGACTCCGGTGAACCGGGCTGTAGCAGGCTAACAGGACTCCGGTATTCATCGCGTGACATTTCCCCGAAGGGACAGACACAGGATCGAAGAAGGACACATGCCGGCCAGCCTAAGTGTTCCGGAGCAGTAGCAAGCTACCAGGGCTCAGTGGAAGCACTAGGAGACATTTCCCGGTAAGAGAGGCTACTAAGGATAAACAACTAGATAGTCAGATCCCACACATAGCAATACACATTACACGTACGCATAACATGCAAGTATGTGCTGTACAACATGGCATCACAGCATAACTCAACAATCATATAGATAAAGGCTCAGAAGAGCCATCACAGCATTATTAAAAACAGGGGTCACATGACCCAACAGTCAGAGCAATCAAGCAACAAGCGGAAGCATTACATGTCTGAGTACAGACATCTATAAATGAAAAAGGCTGAAAGCCTGACTATCTACAACGTCCGCTCAAGATCGTAGCTGAGGTACTAGCTACTAGTCGAAGTCCACGAGATCACTAGTAAGACCGAAGTCTCCGCTGCAAAAACATAAATAAAGCAACATGAGTACAAAGGTACTCAGCAAGACTTACATCAGATCCTATCATACATGCACTTGTATCAAGAGGGTAACGTGGGGTTTAGTTGCAGCAAGCCAGCTTTGACTCTGTGGCTATCCTGTTCTACGACTACCAGAAACTCTTGAGGTGAAACAACGAACACGAGTCCACTAATCACCACACAATACACTACTATGGATTCATCCCCGTCTCCCTACGAGAAGGCCATCCATAGCACTCACACATGTCTTGAGCATTTTAGGGTATCCACTTCAAGTTGTCTATGTACCATGTAAGCATCCAAGAAGTCCATAACCGCGGACTCGGCTATTCGAATAGATCATGTTAACCCTGCAGGGGTGTACTTCTTCACACACGCTCCCGCCACTTACCGCCATGTACACGTCATGTATCTCGGCAACCTTCAAGCGGAAGCCTGGCGAGGGTGTCGGCCACGGCCTGACTAACCACACAAGACTCTAGTCCAGGTTTATCGCCTATTCGGGTTCCATCCGCAAGGAGATCCGGCCGGGGTGTCGCTCACGGCCCCAAACGATGTGAGCAGGGTTCCCGAGCCCACCAACCGGGTGCCACTCGGTACACCGGGCCACGTGTGCCTAGTCTGTCCCAAGCCCACCCTGCCGGGTGCCACTTGGTAGAAAAATAGCACTACCTACAAACACCAGAAACTAGTTGCGACTCCTGGACAGAGATCAAGTTGGTTAATAAGCCGAGAGAGTCAATTAAGGATCCCAATGTGTGGTAGTATCGAGTCATTGGACAACATACATAGAACTCAGTGCTTAAGGACGGTTCCAGCGAGACAACCCACCATGTACTCCTACATGGCCTCTCACCGCTACCTTTACCAAATCGTGTTCACACACTTAACACTCAGCATCAGAACATATCGTAACACTCCAATTCATTCCCAATGAACCAGACCTGACACAACTCTAAGCAATAGCAGGCATAGCATGGTAGGAACACAACAATGGCTTCAATCAACTCCTACACATGCTAGTGGGTTTCAACTATTTACTGTGGCAATGACAGGTCATGCAGAGGAATGGGTTCAACTACCGCAGCACAAAGTAGCAGATGAATCGTTGTTGTCCTAATGCAATAACTGAGAGCAGGAGCGAGAGAGTAGGGTTTTATCGAAATGAACAAGGGGGTTTGCTTGCCTGGTAAATCAACAAGGGAGGCACTGCTTCACAGACAGGTACTCTGGAACGTCTCCGGAGCAGGACCTATCGAGAAGGAACGGTGCCGGCAATCAATACACAATCATATGCAACAATATGATGCATGAACATGGCATGTAGATGTGATTCTGTTTGAGCTAATGCAACTAGTAAACATTTGGTTTGAAGTCCATTTGAACCAAAGGTTCAAATGCATTACTAAATTAAGTCTCTTATATATGCCATAATGTGTTTTCTCATATTCAGCATGTATAAGTTGGTTTGTCATGCATGAAACTAGTACAGATGGAAAGATTGCATTTTTCTGATAATTTTTCATATATAAATTATTTTAATCTGAGCTACGGTTGAATTGATATGAATTTTTGAAGTTTAAAACAATTTCTGGAATTTTCTGATTAAATTTAAATCCAGAATTCTTATATTGCGTCAGCATTGAGTAAGCATGATGTCAGCAGTCAACTGGGCTGGTCCGGGTCAAACCTGACGTGTGGGGCCCACACGTCAGTGACAGGGGGGTTAAACAGGGGTTAATTTAATCCTAATTAGAAGTTAGTGGCGCTGGGGCCCACTGTCAGTGTCAGGGGGGGTTAATTAAGCGGTGATTAGCACTAAGCTAATCACCTGACGGGCCGGGCCCACATGGCAGGGCTCAGGCGACGGGGCTCGCCGCCGGCGACCTCTGGACGCGGCGGAGTCCGCGCCACAGGCCACGGGGACGGCGTCTGAGAGCACCGGGGCATAGCCCGGGCTCTCGCGCATCTGGAGGGACAGGTGGAAGGAGCTGGGGAGGCCGGAGCTCGCCGGAGCAAAGCTCGCGGCGGCGGCCGGAGCTCGGCTTCGAGCGGGAATGGGCTGCGGGGCACGGGGAGGCCACCTGAGGGGCTCGGCGGCACCCTCGTGGCACCGGGAGCACGCTAGGGTGCTTAGTTTGGGCGGAGGCGGGCCGAGACGGCGACGGCGACATGGACGGCGGCGAGAGGCTTCGGCCGTGGTGGGGAACGGTGCTACGGCGCGCGGGCAGTTAAACGGGGAGGGGGAAGCGGTGGCGGAGCTCACCGCGGTTGCAGCGGCAGTCGAAATGGGCTCGGGGACGCACTGAAGCGGCCGGAGCGTCGATGGGGATCCACGGCGGCCGGCGATGGAAAAGACGGCGGCGGCGGCTCCACGGGGCGTCCGGAGGGGCACGGCTTGACGGGGAGCTTCAGGGTGAGGGGGCGGAGCTCCTGCGCGTGTCGGGAAGGCGAGGGGAGGCCGGTGGCCACGGCAACGGCGAGCGATGGCGGCGGCAGCGCTCGGGTGCGCTCGGGGAAGAGAGAACCAGGGAGGAGGGAGAGCGAGAGGGAGGGGAAAAGGACCGGGGCGGCGCGTGGCGTCGTTCCAGGCATCCAGACGAGGAGGGGAGAGGCAGGCAGGCAGGGAGGGAGGTGGCGTGGCCGGGCGCGTGGCCGCGGCCGGCTGTGGCGCGGGCACGCACCTGCTTGGGCGAGGGGGGGAGAAGACGACAAAGGAGCTGGCGGGCTGGGCCGCCTCCTGGCTGGGCCGGCCTGCTGCTGCTGGGCTGCGCAGGGGAGAGCCCCAGGTAAGCCCCTCCTTCTTTTTATTTTTGTTTTCTAATTTTTCTGACATTTGTTTTGATTTAATAAAATACTAAATCAATTTATTACCTTATGCCAATTTTTGCAGGAGCTAGATATATTATTCCAGAGCTCCTTTATCAGTGGCATAATTTTTGGACCATATTTCATATATATAGCAATATATTTCCAATGCAAATATTTATCGAATTAATCCAAATGGCCAAAATAAATATCCATGAGCTCCTAAAAATATTGTTTTGATTTTTATCTCTGTCCAATATTTTCAGAGAGCAACATGAGCATTTTCTTGGACCCTTTTGGAGAAATTTTTATTTGGGTCATTTTCAAAAATGATTCTGAGGGTTCCACCAATCCTCATTTCAAATTTAAATGAAATTTAAATATGATGCACAAATGGCTAGCTAGTCTAAGTCATACCAGACTAGGGATGTGACAACTCGCTCGACTTGGCCACTAGTTTGAGGATGAAAAGCTGTGCTGAAGCGAATGTTGGTGCCCATGGCCTTCTAGAAGGAATCCCAGAACTTAGAGGTAAAGATGCTTCCATGATCTGAAGATATCAACTGCGGAATGCCGTGCAAAGAGACAATCCTGGAGGTATATAGCTTGCCAACTGAGCTGCTGTGATAGACTCTTTGATAGGAAGAAAATGAGCCACTTTAGTGAGCTTGTCGATGACAACGAAGATAGCATCATTGCCACGCTTGGACTTGGGAAATCCAGTCACGAAGTCCATCTCAGTATGGTCAAACTTCCATTCTTGAATGATAAGAGGTTGGAGGAGACTAGCTGGCCGTTGGTGTTCTGCTTTCACTCTTCTGCAGACATCACATTCGTTCACGAACTGAGCAGTCTCGTGCTTCATTTGAGTCCACCAATACGACTGCTTGAGGTCATGGTACATCTTTGTACTTCCAGGATGAATAGAAAGGAGTGAATTGTGAGCCTCGTTCATAATGAGTTTACGAAGGTCACTGATGTCTACTACACAACCTTCTTCTTGTAGATGTTGTTGGGCCTCCAAGTGCAGAGGTCTGTAGGACAGTAGCAAATTTCCCTCAAGTGGATGACCTAAGGTTTATCAATCCGAAGGAGGCGTAGGATGAAGATGGTCTCTCTCAAGCAACCCTGCAACCAAATAAGAAAGAGTCTCTTGTGTCCCCAACAGACCCAATACAATGGTAAATTGTATAGGTGCACTAGTTCGGTGAAGAGATGGTGATACAAGTGCAATATGGATGGTAGATAAAGGTATTTGTAATCCGAAATAATAAAAGCAGCAAGGTAATGAATGATAAAAGTGAGCGTAAACGGTATTGCAATATGTGGAAATAAGGCCTAGGGTTCATACTTTCGCTAGTGTAAGTTCCCTCAACAATACTAACATAATTGGATCACATAACTATCCCACAACATGCAACAAAGAGTCACTCCAAAGTCACTAATAGCGGAGAAAAAATGAAGAGATTATGGTAGGGTACGAAACCACCTCAAAGTTATTCTTTCCAATCAATCTGTCGGGCTATTCCTATAAGTGTCACAAACAGCCCTAGAGTTCGTACTAGAGTAACACCTTAAGAAAAAAATCAATCAAAACCCTAATGTCACCTAGATACTCCAATGTCACCTCAAGTATCCGTGAGCATGATTATACAATATGCATCACACAATCTCAGATTCATCTATTCAACCAACACATAGGACCTCAAAGAGTGCCCCAAAGTTTCTACCGGAGAATCACGACGAAAACGTGTGCCAACCCCTATGCATAGGTTCATGGGCGGAACCCGCAAGTTGATCACCAAAACATACATCAAGTGAATCACGTGATATCCCATTGTCACCACAGATATCCACGGCAAGACATACATCAAGTGTTCTCAAATCTTTAAAGACTCAATCCGATAAGATTACTTCAAAGGGGAAACTCAATTCATTACAAGAGAGAAGAGGGGGAGGAGAAACATAGGATCCAACTATAATAGCAAAGCTCGCGATACATCAAGATTGTGCCAAATCAAGAACACGAGAGAGAGAGAGAGAGAGAGAGAGAGAGAGAGATCAAACACATAGCTACTGGTACATACCCTCAGCCCCGAGGGAGAACTACTCCCTCCTTGTCATGGAGAGCACCGGGATGATGAAGATGGCCACCGGAGAAGGATTGCCCCCTCCGGCAGGGTGCCAGAACGGGTCTAGATTGGTTTTCGGTGGCTACGGAGGCTTCTGGGGGGGAACTCCCGATCTATTGTGCGTATTGGAAGTTTTAGGGTATATGGAGGTATATAGGCAGAAGAAGCACGTCAGGGGAACTACGAGGGCCCCACGAGGCAGGGGGGCGCGCCACCTACCCTTGTGAGCTCCTCCTTCCTTCCTTGACGTGGGGTCCAAGTCCATCGGGTGGCTTTCATTCCAAAAATAACTTCTCTAGTTTATTTCGTTCCATTTCGACTCCGTCTGATATTCCTTTTCGTCAAAACACTTGAATAAGCATAAAACAGCAAATCTGGGCTGGGCCTCTGGTTAACAGGTTAGTCCCGAAAGTAATATAAAAGTGGATAATAAAGCCCAATATTGTCCAAAACAGTAGATAATATAGCATGGAGCAATCAAAAATTATAGATACGTTGGAGACGTATCAAGCATCCCCAAGCTTAATTCCTACTCGTCCTCGAGTATGTAAATGATAAAAAGATAATTTTTGATGTGGAATACTAGTTGGCATAATTTCAATGTAATTCTTCTTAATTGTGATATGAATATTCAGATCCAAAAGATTCAAGACAAAAGTTCATATTGACATAAAAATAATAATACTTCAAGCATACTAACTAAGCAATCATGTCTTCTCAAAATAACATGGCTAAAGAAAGCTATCCCTACAAAATCATATAGTCTGGCTATGCTCCATCTTCACCACACAAATTATTTAAATCATGCACAACCCCGATGACAAGCCAAGCAATTGTTTCATACTTTTGATGTTCTCAAACTTTTTCAATCTTCACGCAATACATGCGCGTGAGCCATGGACATAGCACTCTAGGTGCAATAGAATAGTGGTTGTGGAGAAGACAAAAAGGGAGAAGATAGTCTCACATCGACTTGGCGTATCAACGGGCTATGGAGATGCCCATCAATAGATATCAATGTGAGTGAGTAGGGATTGCCATGCAATGCACTAGAGCTATAAGTATATGAAAGCTCAAAAAGAAACTAAGTGGGTGTGCATCCAACTTGCTTGCTCATGAAGACCTAGGGAAATTTGAGGAAGCCCATCATTGGAATATACAAGCCAAGTTCTATAATGTAAAATTCCCACTAGTATATGAAAGTGATAGCATGAGAGACTCTCTACTTATGAAGATCATGGTGCTACTTTGAAGCACAAGTGTGGTAAAAGGATAGTAGCATTGCCCCTTCTCTCTTTTTCTCTCATTTTTTTATTTGGCCTTTCCTTTTTTATGGCCTTTCTCTTTTCTTTTTTTGGGCCTTCTCTTTTTTTTGGCCTTCCTTATTTTTTTATTTTCGTCCGGAGTCTCATCCCGACTTGTGGGGGAATCATAGTCTCCATCATTCTTTCCTCACTTGGGATAATGCTCTAATAATGATGATCATCACACTTTATTTTTCTTACAACTCAACAATTAACGCGATACTTAGAACAAGATATGACTCTATATGAATGCCTCCGGCGGTGTACTGGGATGTGCAATGATGCATGAGTGACATGTATGAAAGAATTATTAACGGTGGCCTTGCCACAAATACGATGTCAACTACATGATCATGCAAAGCAATATGACAATGATGAAGCGTGTCATAATAATGGAAAGGTGGAAAGTTGCATGGCAATATATCTCGGAATGGCTATGGAAATGCCATAATAGGTAGGTATGGTGGCTGTTTTGAGGAAGGTATATGGTGGGTTTATGGTACCGGTGGAAGTTGCGCGGTACTAGAGAGGCTAGCAATGGTGGAAGGGTGAGAGTGCGTATAATCCATGGACTCAACATTAGTCGTAAAGAACTCACATACTTATTGCAAAAATCTATTAGTTATCAAAACAAAGTACTACGCGCATGCTCCTAGGGGGATAGATTGGTAGGAAAAGACCATCGCTCGTCCCCGACCGCCACTCATAAGGAATACAGTCAATAAATAAATCATGCTCCGAGTTCATCACATAACGGTTCACCATACGTGCATGCTACGGGAATCACAAACTTCAACACAAGTATTTCTCAAATTCATAACCACTCAACTAGCATGACTCTAATATTACCATCCTCATATCTCAAAACAATCATCAAGTATCAAACTTCTCATAGTATTCAACACACTCATAAGAGAATTTTATTATTCTTGAATACCTAGCATATTGGGATTTTAGTAAATTACCATGCTATTAATACTCTCAAAATAATATAAGTGAAGCATGAGGGTTCATCTATTTCTTCAAAATAAAACTACCACCATGCTCCAAAAGGATATAAGTGAAGTACTAGAGCAAATGACAAACTACTCCGAAAGATATAAGTGAAGATCAATGAGTAGTTGAATAATTATGCAACTAGTGAAGACTCTCTAACATTTAAGAATTTCAGATCTTGGTATTTTATTCGAACAGCAAGAAAATCCTAACAAAATAAATTTACGCTCCAAGCAAAACACATATCATGTGGCGAATAAAAATATAGCTCCAAGTAAAGTTACCGATGAACGAAGACGAAAGAGGGGATGCCTTCCGGGGCATCCCCAAGCTTAGGCTCTTGGTTGTCCTTGAATATTACCTTGGGGTTCCTTGGGCATCCCCAAGCTTAGGCTCTTGCCACTCCTTATTCCATAGTCCATCGAATCCTTACCCAAAACTTGAAAACTTCACAACACAAAACTTAACTTAAAACTCGTAAGCTCCATTAGTATAAGAAAATAAATCACCACTTCAAGGTACTGTAATGAACTCATTATTTATTTATATTGGTGTTAAACCTACTGTATTCCAACTTCTCTATGGTTTATAAACTCTTTTACTAGCCATAGATTCATTAAAATAAGCAAACAACACATAGAAAACAGAATCTGTCAAAAACAGAACAGTCTGTAGTAACCTGTCTCAAACGTATACTTCTGGAACTCATAAAATTATCAAATAAATTGGTGGACCTGAGGAATTTATCTATTAATCATCTGCAACAATAATTAACTAAATAGCTGTTGGTGTACTAGAATAGGGGTACCCTAGTACCCCGAACTTGTGCACGGGCAGTCGCAGCACCCCGCGGCAAAGGCTTGCCGGGTGAACGCCAAGATCCCCCAAGGTTCCCTTGGGGCCATCCAAGAACAAAGTATATAAGCTAAGGAGACGAGGCCCCGGCAAGAGGAGCTTGCCGGGAAGGCCAACCAAGGTGCACCAAGGAACTTGCCGCAACGCGCCACGCGCTCCGGCAAGGCGACAAGGCCCCGGCAAGAGGAGCTTGCCGGGAAGACTGACCAAGGTACCTCGAAGCCCGGCGAGCGACAAGCCTCCAGGCCCGACAAGATAGCAGCAGTGGCAAGGCGCTTGCCGCGGCAAGCGGCCACTCTGTGCCCACGCTCCAGCGCATCCACCAACGTGTCGCTCCGGGGGCCTCTCCAGGCGCGCGTGGCGGGAAGCTGTGCAGCGAGCGGTGCACTGTGGCATGCGAAGCTGACAAGATCACCATCGTGGCGAACGGTGGCGCCCTTAACGGTCCTTTTCTGCACTGTTTGGGCGACTCAGACGGGCATTCAATGCCCTTGTCCCCTACCGTCAGAGTTAGGTAGGGTGCACTGTACAAGCAACTGTATCACCTACCTCGCTTTTTACGTTTTTACCCTCCTCTGCGTTGCCACCTGTCGGTGACCCCTTTAGCGTATAAAAGGAGGCCCATGCACAACGTAGAGGGGGTTCGGACAGTTTTTCTTCGATTCATTCGTAGCCCAGAGAACATCGTACTCTCGCTCGAGAGCAAGAACACCAGATAATACAACCAGACAAGCGGCATTAGGAGTATTATCTCTCCGGAGAGCTCCGAAGCTGGGTAAACCGCTCGTGTGCTTCGCCTCGATCTGCTCTTCGTGCAACCTCCGCCCCCCCCCACCGAACCGAAAGGGGCCCGGTCAGCCGGCCCCATAGGTGTTCGTGGGTCAGTTTCCCCCGACATCTTTGGCGCGCCAGGTAGGGGGCGTCGAGATTGTGTGAACCTGATCCGGTGTTCACACAAGCTAGATCCTCATTCCCTTCATCAACATGCCACCGAAGAAGAAGACTTCGGCGGCAGCCGCTCTGTCCACGTCGTTTCCGCCACCGTTGGAGCAAACGGGTGGTGGAGTGGATGCCGGCGGAAGAACATCCGTCGATGAGGGTGCTCACAGTGCTGCCAAGTCCAAGGACAAGGCAGCACAGACCTCAGCATCCGTACGCACACCGCGCCCGTCTCAGGAGGCGCGGGACCAACAGCATCATGGTGTTCGCAGCGCCATACGTCCGCTGGGCCAAGATCAAGCTGGTGGATCTCGGGACGCTCAAGACCAGCACGCATGCCAGCATGCTGGCGCGAGCGGGGCACGGTCGCCTGGACGGGATACTGCTCCTTCTAACACAGTTAGAAGTTCGAGCACGTCCCGCTCCTCGCGCCGTCCGCCACTGCCACCCACCACTCCAGCAGAAGCTTTGGCGCGAGCTCAACTTCTCCTAGATTACCCTCTGACGTCGGACAAGATCGACGAATGGAGGGCCACCATCCAGAGTCTCATCGGCTACGCCAACGGCGACACTCCACGGCGGCCGAGCGCGTCACCGCCGCGGCAGGGTTGCCGGATGCGAGCCGGTGGCGACGAAACGGGCGGAGGTGCAACTACCATGCAATCACCGCCCCGAAGGCCAAGATCGCCGACTCGCTGGATCCACCTCGACAGCGACTCCACTGCGTTGTCGGATCCACGAGCTCGTCGCGATCAGCGCCAAGTTCTTCATGATCGACAACAAGAAGACGCTCGAACCCACATCGAGCGCCGAAGAGAAGCGTGACGTCAATCCGACAAGCGCGTTGGGCCCTCTGTTGACATGCATGCGCCAGGGGAACCAAGCGATCTGCAGTACGCGGTAGGTTGTCCTGCGTTCACTCGTGAGCTGCGGCAAGTCCAGTGGCCCAGTACAAAGAACTTCAAGCCAGACGTCCCAGAGAAGTACGACGGCAAGACGCATCCGTCAGAGTTCCTCAGCATCTACACCATTACGGTGCAAGCTGCCGGGGGACGAGATGACAAGATCCTTGCCAACTACTTCCCGCTGGTGCTCAAGCCCAACGTCAGATCCTGGCTCATGCACTTGCCGGAAAACTCCATATCCTCTTGGGCTGATCTGGGCCATCAGTTTGTCGGCGCCTTCACCGGCGGACACAAGCCTCATGGCCAGGAGAGTGATCTTCATTTGCTCGCCCAGAAAGAAGGAGAGCCCCTGCGCAAGTACATTCAAAGATTCAGTAGTGTGCAGCACAACATCCCAGATGTCCACCCTACCGCGGTGATCAGCGCGTTCCATCAGAATGTGCGAAACCACAGGATGCGGGAGGAAATGGCGATGCGCAAGATCAGGGATGTCAGTGAGTTATATGCACTGGCCGACAAGTGTGCGCGTGCTGAGGAAGGGAGGAGACTCCCCGGAGAAAATATAGGAGCGGGGGGATCTGACAGTGAGGATGCTGCCCCGGCAAGGAAAAACCAGCGGCGGAACAACAGAAGGAGGAAAGGTAAAGAGGTGCTAGTTGTTGAGCAGTCCGGCAACGGTGGTGGCGCCAAGGAAGCCAGAGCTGGTGACTCCGGCACGGAGGTTGCCGCGGAGGTGGCGGTCGCCGACAAGCAGGACGGCACCAACAAGCAGTATTGCAAGATTCACCGCACCAAGGGCCATGATCTCCAAAACTGCAAGAGGGTCGAGCAGCTTGTTGAGCAACAGAAAGCTGAATACGAGCGGCGCAACAAGGAGAAGGCCTAGGAAGGAGCTGGTGGATCCGGCAAGAAACGTCCCGGCCGAGGAGGACGCCGTAGCAAGGCCAAGCAGCGGCAAGGAGACAGACCTCCTCGCGGCCGTGACAAGGATGAAGATGACGGCGACGATGAAGATATGGATGATGAGGAGACCGATGAGCAGGAGTTCCAGAAAGCCACAGAGGTCCTGTGCGTTGACGGTGGTGCTTCTCTGCACACCTCGCACCGTCAGCTCAAGCAGTGGGTGTGAGAAGTTAATGCAGCAGAACCACCCGTCGAGTCACGCAAGCCTCTGAAATGGTCCAGCATGCCTATCATCTTTGATATTGAGGACCACCCTGATCGCATAACCGCGGTCGGGTGTTTGCCGATGTTGGTTTCACCAACAATCCGCAACCTCAAGGACACAAAGATGTTAGTTGATGGCGGGGCCGGCTTGAATCTGATCTCCTCCACGGTGCTCCAGAAACTCCAGATCCCTGACAGCGAGCTCGAAGAGACCGGTACATTTCAAGGAATTAACCCGGGAAGGAGCAAGCCAAAGGGAAAGATCACGTTGCCGGTAACATTTGGCAGTGAGCTGAACTTCAGGACGGAGAGGGTCACGTTTGACGTTGCCGACTTTCCATTACTTTACAATGGAATCCTTGGCCGTCCGGCACTCGCCAAGTTCATGGCAGCCTCTCACTATGCGTACAACATACTGAAAATGCCAGGCCCAATAAGTGTCATCTCTGTCCCTGGCGACAAGAAGGATGCTCTTATCTGTGCCGACAAGATCTACCGGGAAGCAGCAGCCGCAGCAGAACACCAGACCCTTGCCGCTGGAGCTCCCGGGGGGAAGAAGAAGACCAAGTCCGGCAAGAGTTCTGATGCCCACTCTGGCAAGCGCACCTCTTTGGAGTGCTGCACTACCGTCGAGGACGCACCATCGAGCTCCACCGGCAAGTGTAAGAAGGCAATGGCAGCTCCACCTGAGACCAAGAAGGTGTCCACCAAGGAGGATGGCACTGGTGGTACATTTACCATCAGCGCCACTCTTGACCCCAAATAGGAAAGCGCGCTCGTTGCTTTCCTGCGGGCGAATGTCGACGTGTTTGCATGGCAACCGTCTGATATCCCTGGTGTTCCCAGGAAAGTAATTGAGCACCACCTTGCCGTCTGTCCTCATGCGCGGCCCGTCAAGCAAAGAGTCAGGAAGCAGGTAGTGGAGCGCCAAGAATTCATAGCAGAAGAAATCAAGAAGTTGGAAGCAGCAGGCCTTGTCAGAGGAGTACTCCATCCCACGTGGTTGGCCAATCCTGTTGTTGTGCGCAAGGCTAACGGGAAATGGAGACTTTGTATTGACTTCACTGATGTTAATAAAGCTTGTCCCAAAGACCCATTTCCCTTGCCGCGTATTGACCAGATTGTTGACTCCACAGCCGGATGTGATTTGCTTTCATTTCTTGATGCATACTCAGGATACCATCAGATCTTCATGGCAGAAGAAGATGAAGAGAAAACCGCATTTATCACCCCGTGTGGCACGTACTGCTTCTTACGGATGCCTTTCGGTTTGAAGAATGCTGGTTCAACATTCGCAAGGGTAGTTCACCATGCTTTTGAGCCACAAATACACAGAAATGTGGAAGCTTACATGGATGACATAGTGGTCAAGAGCAAGGACAAAGCGACCTTGATTCAAGATTTAGATGAAACATTTGCAAACCTGCACAAGATCAACCTCAAGCTCAACCCCGAGAAGTGCGTGTTTGGAGTCCCCTCCGGCAAGCTTCTCGGGTTCTTCGTGTCTCAGCGGGGAATTGAAGCCAATCCCGACAAGATCAAGGCCATTGAGCAAATCGAAGCACCAAAGCGCATCAAGGATGTACGAAGGCTTGCCGGTTGCGTGGCTGCTCTCAGCGGGTTTATCTCTAGATCTGCGGAACGCGCCCTGCCACTTTTCAAAATTTTGAAGAAGGCAGGTCCAATGAAATGGATCCCGGAAGCGGAGGCTGCGCTGCAGGACTTGAAGAGATACCTGTCCTCTACTCCAACACTTGTCGCACCTAAGCCGCAAGAGAAGTTGCTGCTGTATATAGCGGCAACCAATCAAGTGGTTAGTGCTGCGTTAGTGGCGGAGAGGGAGGCAGATGATGAGCCGGCAACCACGGCAGATCCATCCAGCGACAAGCAGGGGTCTTCGTCGACAAGCTCTGGTCCCGACAAACATGGGTTTGCGCAGGAACATGATGAGATGTCAAGGAGAATGGTGCAGCACCCAGTCTACTTTGTCAGTTCTCTTCTGCAGGGAGCTAGATCAAGGTACTATGGTGTGCAGAAGTTGCTTTTCGGCCTCCTCATGGCCTCGAGAAAGCTGCGCCATTACTTCCAAGCACACGAGATCACAGTCGTCACTCGCTTTCCGCTGAAGAGGATACTGCAAAATCCAGAAGCAACAGGCAGGATTGTCGAGTGGGCGCTGGAACTGTCAAGCTTTGGCCTCAAGTTTGAGAGTACCTCAACTACCCAAAGTAGACCATTGGCAGAGTTCATAGCAGAGTGGATGCCAACCCCAGATGAAGAAATTCTAGAGACAAGCATCCCCGTCAAAGAAGCAAGTAAAGAGTGGCTGATGTACTTTGATGGTGCTTTCTCGCTGCAAGGCGCCGGTGCAGGCGTGCTTCTTGTCGCACCCACCGGAGAACACCTCAAGTACGTAGTCCAGATGCACTTTCCCAAAGAGCAAGCAACCAACAATACTGCAGAGTATGAAGGATTGCTTGCCGGTCTCAGAATTGCAGCAGACCTTGGGATCAAGAAGCTTATTGTCAGGGGTGACTCACAGCTTGTCGTCCGCCAAATAAACAAGAACTACCCGAGTCCGTTGATGGAAGCGTATGTCGATGAAGTGAGGAAGCTAGAAGAGCACTTTGACGGCCTGCAAATGGAGCATATCCCAAGAGCTCAGAATGATATTGCTGACGGCCTGTCAAAGTGCGCCACACTAAAGTTACCTGTGGAACCAGGGATCTTTGTGCTTAAATTGACTCAACCATCCGTAACACCATCAACTGGACAAAGCAAGAAGAGGAAGTTGGTTTCTGGTGACTACTTTCTGGTAGAGCTTCCCGAAGCCGCCGCCAAGAAAGTCCCCAAAATCAACACCAAGAATGCTGAGGGGCAGTTTGCTCCGGCAAGCCTCATGGTTTGTTTCGTCGAAGCAGATGCTCCCGACAAGTTTTGCTCCGGCAAGCTTGCCGGGGAACATCAAGCTCCGGCAGGGCCGCAAGCCCTTGCCGTGGAAGCGGATGTTCCCGCAGCAGCAGATATGCCTTTAGTCCTTGTTGTCGAGCCGCAAGCTCCAGCATGGGCACAGCAGATTGTCCATTTCCTTCAGACAGGAGAACTTCCCGAAGAACAAGAAGAAGCAGAAAGAATAGCCCGGCAGTCAAGTATGTACCAGTTTGTCGATGGCATACTGTACAGAAGAAGACTCAACGGTGTGAAATTGAAGTGTATTCGCCGGGAAGATTGACAAAAGCTGTTGGCAGAGATACACGGAGGCATATGTGGCCACCACATTGGCGCAAGAGCACTTGCCGGCAAAGCTTTCCGGCAAGGTTTCTTTTGGCCGACAGCACTCCAGGATGCAACTGCACAAGTAACCAAGTGTGAAGCGTGCCAGTTCCACTCCAAACAGATACACCAGCCAACTCAAGCTCTCCAGACGATCCCTTTATCCTGGCCATTTTCGGTTTGGGGGCTCGATATCCTCGGCCCCTTCCCCGGAGCTGTCGGGGGCTTTGAGTACTTGTACGTCGCAATCGACAAGTTCACAAAGTGGCTGGAAGTGCAGCCAGTGAGGAAGGTGACAGCATAGTCAGCAGTCAAGTTCTTCAGGTCGATTGTTTGCCGTTTCGGGATCCCTAACAAGATCATCACCGACAACGACACACAATTTACGAGCCGCACCTTCATGCAGTACGTCCAAGACCTTGGCGCCAAGGTCTGCTTCGCTTCTGTTGCTCATCCGAGAAGCAACGGTGAAGCAGAGAGGGCAAATGCTGAAGTGCTGCGCAGGCTCAAGACCAGAACTTTCGACAGGCTGCACAAGTGCGGAAGGAACTGGATCGAGGAGCTGCCAGTGGTTCTTTGGTCGATCAGAACGACGCCAAATCGAGCCACTGGCCAGACACCTTTCGCTCTAGTCTATGGAGCAGAGGCAGTTCTCCCCACGGAACTCGTATACGGGTCACCTCGAGTGCTCGCTTATGATGAGCTTGAGCAAGAACAGCTGCGGCAAGACGACGCGCTGCTCCTTGAGGAAGATCGTCTTCAGGCTGCTGTACGAGCTGCTCGATACCAGCAAGCTTTGCGCCGCTATCATAGCCGCAAAGTTAAAGCCAGAAGCTTCGAGGAAGGCGACCTTGTTCTTCGGCGCGTTCAGTCCGCCAAGAATTCCAACAAGTTGACGCCGAAGTGGGAAGGCCCCTATAGGGTGAAACGAGTCACAAGGCCCGGCGCTGTCCGCCTTGAGACCGAAGATGGCATTCCGGTGAGCAACTCCTGGAACATAGAACATCTTCGTAAGTTTTTCCCGTAGGGCACGGTTGCCGGAACCCGTTCCGGCAACCACCTTTTGTACAAGTCTTGCCGCTGTTGCATGTAATCCTTTGTACAAAGCCGGGCGCAGATCCCGTGCATAAGTAAAATCCCATGTGCTCCGCACAGCTTGTCCATTACATGCATTAGTTCATTTCTTGCATGCGATTATCTGACACTTTGTGCAGCACCTACATCCGGTAAGCAGTAACGAGCCGAAGAGCTCCATATTATTATTTTCTCTTCTTTCTTT
>NC_041382.1:217092639-217096829 GCF_002162155.2 Triticum dicoccoides | reverse complement strand
GTGGACCAGGCGTCGTTCAAAGCAAAAGTTTTGCCTTGCCGGGAAGCAAACGACAGAAAAGCTAAGTTGCCAAAGTTTGAGCAATCAGTTTTTAAAATTTTTAGAGTTATCTTCCTCGAACGACCCTCTTTGTATGGAAAACCTGTGCGCGGAGGAACCTACTCGTGGCTAGTTGCGCCCTTACTTTGTTTCGAGTCCGCTCAACAGCTTAAGCATGCTGCAACTAGTCGCAACAAGGTTTCTTGTCGGAACCAGCGCCGCCAGCAGGCTGCTGAAGTTCTGCACTCAGCGCTCGCGGCTCGGGCGCCTGCGCCGACAAGTTCCCTAGAAGCGTAGGGTAAAAACATACAAAGGAAGGAATCTAGTAGAGGAAATAACATTGCAATTGATAACAGAAATAAAGTTATATTACAAGATAACTTGTCGCAGCTCTAATAGACTGTTTTCATAACATGATTAGCAGCGACAAGGGAAAAGAAGAATTAGGCGGCCTAATCTACGTGTCCGCCCTCGACTCTCTTGATCTCGCTCACCTTGTCCACAATGGGTGCGACAAGGGCCTTGAGTGCATCCAGATCGGCATCAGGCGGCAAGGACCTGAGGACGTTGGTGAAGTTGAGGCCTGGGTTACAGAAGGCCACCTTCATCAGCACCTTCTGGAGAACCCCGGCGCAGATTTTGCGCGACTCATCGGCCAGCTGCTTCGGGATCCTTTCCCGGAGCCGCTGGAGTGCCGTCGCCACACCCTTGAAGAATAGGCTGAGCTTGGTGCTGGGTTGAAGGCTCTCGTCGGAAGGATATCCAAAGTCCTCCATCCCCAGCTGCGCCAGCTCCTCGTTGATGACGGCGGCAGTGTTCACCAGACCCTCGGTCCAGTGCTCCACCGTGTCCCTGAACGAGTTCTGGGTAACTGCAATGCTCTCCAGCAGCGCCGCATCAGCCTTGACCTTCTCCGCCAAGGTCTTCTCTCGCTCCTTGGCGGCCTCCAGTGTCTGCGTCAGTGTGGCCAGCTTCAGCTCCAGGTCTGGTTTGGAATCCTTGGCGGCTCTGAGCTCCTTGCCCCTCTCAGCGAGAAGGCCTTGCAGCTCACCGTGTGCGGCAGCATCCTTCTCGCGCTCACGCTTGAGCGCGGCAAGCTCCTCGCCGCTCTTCCCAATATCGGCCTCCAGCCGCGCCACCTTCTCCTCTAGCTCTTTCTTGGCGGCCTCTGCAGTTGCCGCGGCATCCTTTGCCTCCTTGAGCGCTCCGCCAAGTGCTCGCTCGCGCTCGGCGAGCTCTTCCTCGTAGCTGTCGAGGTGGGCCTTCCGCTGCACCAGCTCGCCTTCCCGCGCGGACTGCTTCTCGGCAGCCAGCCTTTGTTCCTCCTCAGCCTCGGCCTTCTCGAGAAGAAAGGCCGTGCGCTCCTCATCGACTCGCTCCCGCTCCTGCGCCAGGGACCGGAGAGCTTCTTGATTTTGGCCCCGGAGCTCCTCCGCGCGCTTCTCCATGTCCACTCCCGCCTTCGCGACAAGCGCTTCCCGGGAAGCCAGCTTGGCTTGCCGGGTGCGGTAGAGTGACAGCAGCTTCCGCAGTAGCTGCTCCTCCTCGGGCTCGCCACTGCTGCTGCCGGGCACGTCAACCAATGACAGTCCAGCAGAGGCGAGCACCTCCCCGTCAAAAGTCTCCCCCTCGACCAGCGCCCTGGAGCTCGACGCCCATGGTAGCTTGATGAAGATGTCATCGCCGGCCTTCAAGTAGGCGCCGGGCTGGGGCTCCTCAGAGCCCGGCTCGCGCAGAAGCGGCAGAGGGTTCGGCGGTCGGCACAGCGCCCGGCGCTCCTGCAGCCTCAGGGTCGTCAGTGCGATCTCCCGACCCCTCGCCGGGTTCCGCAGCTGCAGCCCCGGCAGCCTCCTCGCCGGCGGTCTCATCAGCACCGGCACCTTCCTTGCCGGTGCCCTCTGTCTCCATTGGCTCAACCGTAGATGGGTCTGAAGAACGAAGAAGGGAGGAAAATCAATCAAAAATCCAAGAAAGGAAAAACAGAAGAAGCAGAACCCAAGGGAAAGTTTCTGGGCAAGTGGATTACCTGCACCAAGATCTCCAACTGCGGCCTCGGTCGCCGCAGGATCAGCAGTGCCATCCCTTGCCGGAGAGTCCCCCCTTGCCGGAGAGCGCTCCCTTGCCGGGGACTCCTCCCTTGGCGGCGCAGTCGAAGCAGGTGGCACTTCGGGACCGGCCTCCGGACGCTCCTGATGAGGCTGCTCTTCTCCTGCGCAAGTCAACAAGCAAGATATCAGTGAAGGAAAAAGCACTCAAGCGCGCCCGGCAGCAGAAGGCTAAACTATGAACTTACGCTGGGGGCTGCGCTGGGGGCTGCTTTGAGGAGTGATTGCCGGGTCCGTCAAGGTGATCTCGGACCCACCCCCTATCGACAAGGTGGGGTCATCTTCGATGACGATCACCGTGGCCTTGGCCCTCTTCTCCGCTCTCTGGGCCAGAGTTCTGAAAAGAAAGGAGCCCAGATTGGAGCAAGTCAGATACAAGATATAAACAGCAAGATTGAAGAACTACAAAAGCACCAAAGAGACTTACTCTTCTTCCTCCTCGTCGGAGCTGACCGCGGAAAGATCGAAGTCCGGCCCTCCTCCTGTGCGGCGAGGTGGAGGAGTAGGATCCCTTTCCCGCTTGGCGGGGACAGTAGCGGTGGCCCGGGAAGATCCCGCTCCAGTTGCCGCTATTGCGTGAGGCGCTCCCGCGACAACATTGCTTGCCGCGGTAGAGCGCGTCGCGCGGCTCGGTGGCTGTGGAGCCGGCTGCCGCCCTGCTGCGTCCCCGGCCCTGCGAAGGCGCCTCCTCGGCGGGGCCGGGGGCTCTGCCTGCGGCAAGCTCTCTGAAGGCTCAGCCTCCTCCTCGCCGGCCTCGCTCGACTCGGCTTCAGAACCGGTAGGCTCCTCTTCGCCCATGAACTCCGCGCGTTCGGCAAGGTTTGCCGCCTCTGCAGCCTCCGCCTCCTCTACAGTGAACCCAAACACACCCGCAGCAGCTGCGGCCGCAGCCTCTTCCGCCCTAGTAGCGATGAGTTGCAGCTCCTCGTCGGTGGTGTCACGGGTGAGGCTCTTCTGCTCGTCGGCGCGGACTGGCACTTCCTCCAAGGTGTCGAAGAACGCTTGCACAACGTTGTCCGCAGGCTCTTGCCAAGTCGGGACGATGCCGTGTGAATCGCACAACGGCATCATGGCGCGGATCCGGTCAAGCGAAGAGTTATTGCACAAAGGAACTACGCCCCTCGGCAGTGTGAATGGGTGCTGGGGGTCGCGTTTGAATAATTCCAAGAGCATTGCGTCCAACTCCAAGACAGTGAAGTTGTAGTTGAGGCCCGGCCGCAGCCTCATGATGTCCGCTGAATTCTTGAATTCCCAGGCGGGCCTCCTCCTCTCCTGCAGGGGGGCAATGCGGCGACGGAGGAAATCTGCCCCGACAGCACCTACGGTGAGCCCGTCAAGCCTGAGGCGAAGAATCCTAGTGATGGCGATCTTCAGCCTCTCATCTTCCGGGGCCATGTTGCTCCAGTCATTGCCGTGCACTATTGGAGTTTGGCGCACGGCGGTGAAGGGCTGCGGATCCTCCTCGATGATCCAACACCACTCCGCTCTCCACTCCTCCCACTTGCTGCGAAGCTCACCATCCAAGTACGCCTCTTTCTTGCCGACTCTCGAGACCCAGGCAATCCCTTCGGCAAGCGTCTCTCCTCTCTCTACCCGAGGTATGAAGAAGTGGCGGAAAAGGGCTACACTAGTGTGGACTCCGACAAAGTTTTCGCACAAGTGTGCGAAAACCGCCATGGTCAGGACAGCATTGGGGGTGATGTCAAGGAGGCGGAAGCCATACGTGTTCATAATGTCACAAAAGAATTCCGAGAAGGGCGGGCAGAGCCCGCAGTAGAAGAATAGCGGGAAGAACGGGTACCCATTTGGAGCCGACTCCGAGGCAGAGGCCGGGAGTACCCTCGTGCGCGGATGCGCACGCGTCTCCGTCGCCCAAAAGAGGTAGAAGTACTCCCTCAGCTCCTGCACTCCGAGCTGGGGGGTGAAGATCGCCCGCTCCTTCCGCAGCGCCGCGAGCCGCTGCGCCTCGGCCGACTTCACGCCCTTTCCCTTGTCGGCTTTCGGGGCCATGGCGGAGGTGGTGGAGAAGGTCGACGGCGTGGTGAT
>NC_041382.1:217072379-217092508 GCF_002162155.2 Triticum dicoccoides | reverse complement strand
CTGCTCTCTCGGCTTCGAGAAGAAGAGGGGAGCGACGGAGTTTGTGAAGAAGGAGTAGCAGCAAGCAGCGAGGGGGAACGAACTGCCCCTGTTTCCTCCGCTTATAAAGAGGGACGGGGCGGACGTTTCGCCCTTCCTAATAAACAACCACCCACGATCTCTCCCACGATGCCGCATTCAACGCGTGCCGTTATGGGAGAGCGTGGTGGATACGGAACAAGATTTGGCGTGGCCCAGCCCGCGTGTGCCCGTGCCCTGTCTTGGGCCTGGCCCAACAGTGCTCGGCATCGTGTCTGTCCCAGGCCCGGGGGCTCCTGTCGTTGTACTAGAATAGGGGTACCCTAGTACCCCGAACTTGTGCACGGGCAGTCGCAGCACCCCGCGGCAAAGGCTTGCCGGGCGAACGCCAAGATCCCCCAAGGTTCCCTTGGGGCCATCCAAGAACAAAGTATATAAGCTAAGGAGACGAGGCCCCGGCAAGAGGAGCTTGCCGGGAAGGCCAACCAAGGCGCACCAAGGAACTTGCCGCGACGCGCCACGCGCTCCGGCAAGGCGACAAGGCCCCGGCAAGAGGAGCTTGCCGGGAAGACTGACCAAGGTACCTCGAAGCCCGGCGAGCGACAAGCCTCCAGGCCCGACAAGATAGCAGCAGCGGCAAGGCGCTTGCCGCGGCAAGCGGCCACTCTGTGCCCACGCTCCAGCGCATCCACCAACGTGTCGCTCCGGGGGCCTCTCCAGGCGCGCGTGGCGGGAAGCTGTGCAGCCAGCGGTGCACTGTGGCATGCGAAGCTGACAAGATCACCATCGTGGCGAACGGTGGCGCCCTTAACGGTCCTTTTCTGCACTGTTTGGGCGACTCAGACGGGCATTCAATGCCCTTGTCCCCTGCCGTCAGAGTTAGGTAGGGTGCACTGTACAAGCAACTGTATCACCTACCTCGCTTTTTACGTTTTTACCCTCCTCTGGGTTGCCACCTGTCGGTGACCCCTTTAGCGTATAAAAGGAGGCCCATGCGCAACGTAGAGGGGGTTCAGACAGTTTTTCTTCGATTCATTCGTAGCCCAGAGAACATCGTACTCTCGCTCGAGAGCAAGAACACCAGATAATACAACCAGACAAGCAGCAGTAGGAGTATTATCTCTCCGGAGAGCTCCGAAGCTGGGTAAACCGCTCGTGTGCTTCGCTTCGATCTGCTCTTCGTGCAACCTCCGCCCCCCCACCGAACCGAAAGGGGCCCGGTCTGCCGGCCCCATAGGTGTTCGTGGGTCAGTTTCCCCCGACAATAGCACTCTCCAAATAAAAATGGCAGCAATTCTCGTGAGCGCTAAAGTTTCTGTTTTTTACAGCATGATCAACAAGACTTTCGCCAAGTCTTCCCAAAGGTTCTACTTGGCACAAACACTAATTAAAATCATAAAACCACATCTAAACAGAGGCTAGATGAATTATTTATTACTAAACAGGAACAAAAAGCAAGGAACAAGAATAAATTGGGTTGCCTCCCAACAAGTGCTATCGTTTAACGCCCCTAGCTAGGCATGATGATTTCAATGATGCTCACAAAGGTAAGAATTGAAACATAGAGAGAACATCATAATGAATATGACTAGCAAATTTAAGTCTAACCCACTTCCTATGCATAGGGATTTTGTGAGCAAATAACTTGTGGGAATAAGAATCAACTTGCATAGGAAAGCAAAACAAGCATAACTTCGAAACTTTAAGCACATAGAGAGGAAACTTGATATTATTGCAATTCCTACAAGCATAAGTTCCTCCCTCATAATAATTTTTAGTAGCATCATGAATAAATTCAAAAATATAACCAGCACCTAAAGCATTCTTTTCATTATCTACAAGCATAGAAATTTTACTACTCTTCACATAAGCAAAATTCTTCTCATTAATAATAGTAGGAGCAAACTCAACAAAATAACTATCATGTGATTGAAAATTAAGATCAAGATGACAAATTTCATGGTTATCATTATTCTTTAAAGCATACGTGTCATCACAATAATCATCATAGATAGGAGGCATGCTTTCATCATAGTAAATTTGCTCATCAAAACTTTGGGGACAAAAAATATCATCTTCAAACGTAGCATCCCCAAGCTTGTGGCTTTGCATATCATTAGCATCATGGATATTCAAGGAATTTATACTAACAACATTGTAATCATTCTCATCATTCAAATATTTAGTGCCAAACATTTTATAGATTTCTTCTTCTAGCACTTGAGCACAATTATCCTTTCCATCATACTCACGAAAGATATTAAAAAGATGAAGCGTATGAGACAAACTCAATTCCATTTTTTTGTAATTTTATAAACTAAACTAGTGATAAAACAAGAAACTAAAAGACTCGATTACAAGATCTAAAGATATACCTTCAAGCACTCACCTCCCCGGCAACGGCGCCAGAAAAGAGCTTGATGTCTACTACACAACCTTCTTCTTGTAGACGTTGTTGGGCCTCCAAGTGCAGAGGTTTGTAGGACAGTAGCAAATTTCCTCAAGTGGATGACCTAAGGTTTATCAATCCGTAGGAGGCATAGGATGAAGATGGTCTCTCTCAAGCAACCCCGCAACCAAATAACAAAGAGTCTCTTGTGTCCCCAACACACCCAATATAATGGTAAATTGTATAGGTGCACTAGTTCAGCGAAGAGACGGTGATACAAGTGCAATATGGATGGTAGATAAAGGTATTTGTAATCCGAAATAATAAAAACAGCAAGGTAATGAATGATAAAAGTGAGCGTAAACGGTATTGCAATATGTGGAAATAAGGCCTAGGGTTCATACTTTCGCTAGTGTAAGTACCCTCAACAATACTAACATAATTGGATCACATAACTATCCCTCAACATGCAACAAAGAGTCACTCCAAAGTCACTAATAGTGCAGAACAAACGAAGAGATTATGGTAGGGTACGAAACCACCTCAAAGTTATTCTTTCCAATTAATCCGTGGGGCTATTCCTATAAGTGTCACAAACAGCCCTAGAGTTCGTACTAGAATAACACCTTAAGACACAAATCAATCAAAACCCTAATGTCACCTAGATACTCCAATGTCACCTCAAGTATCCGTGGGCATGATTATAGATATGCATCACACAATCTCAGATTCATCTATTCAACCAACACATAGGACCTCAAAAAATGCCGCAAAGTTTCTACTGGAGAATCACGACGAAAACGTGTGCCAACCCCTATGCATAGGTTCATGGGCGGAACCCGCAAGTTGATCACCAAAACATACATCAAGTGAATCACGTGATATCCCATTGTCACCACAGATATCCACGGCAAGACATACATCAAGTGTTCTCAAATCTTTAAAGACTCAATCTGATTAGATTACTTCAAAGGGGAAACTCAATTCATTACAAGAGAGAAGAGGGGGAGGAGAAACATAGGATCCAACTATAATAGAAAAGCTCGCGATACATCAAGATCGTGCCAAATCAAGAACACGAGAGAGAGAGAGAGATCAAACACATAGCTACTAGTACATACCCTCAGCCCCGAGGGAGAACTACTCCCTCCTCGTCATGGAGAGCACCGGGATGATGAAGATGGCCACCGGAGAAGGATTGCCCCCTCCGGCAGGGTGCCGGAATGGGTCTAGATTGGTTTTCGGTGGCTACGGAGGCTTCTGGCAACGGAACTCCCAATCTATTGTGCGTTCTGGAAGTTTTAGGGTATATGGGGTTATATAGGCAGAAGAAGCACGTCAGGGGAACCACGAGGGCCCCATGAGGCAGGGGGTGCGCCCCTACCCTCGTGAGCTCCTCCTTCCTTCCTTGACGTGGGGTCCAAGTCCATCGGGTGGCTTTCGTTCCAAAAATAACTTCTCTAGTTGATTTTGTTCCGTTTCGACTCCGTCTGATATTCCTTTTCTTCAAAACACTGAAATAAGCATAAAACAACAAATCTGGGCTGGGCCTCCGGTTAATAGGTTAGTCCCGAAAGTAATATAAAAGTGGATAATAAAGCCCAATATTACCCAAAACAGTAGATAATATAGCATGGAGCAATCAAAAATTATAGATACGTTGGAGACGTATCAGTCACCCTTAGGAACAAAAATTCGATCCTCAAAGAAAAGAGTATCTTTGTCATCAAGGCGATAGCACTTGTACTTGGGTTGGCTCTTGGCAATCCCAATCTTCACCTTCTTCACCGTAGCATCAAGAAGTTGAGCCTCACGAATTTGATCTTCCAAAGTAGGAGAGACTTGGAGGTTGGTAAGGAATCCTTGAGGAACAACTTGGAGATTAAGTTTACAGAAAGCTTCACAAAGGTCCCGTTGGAAGGGCTTGAGAATCAAACTGCTGCTATAAGGCTTCCTGCTCAAAGCGTCAGCAATTACATTGGCCTTGCCTGGAGTGTATTCAATACTCGGATTATACTCTTGAATCATTTCGACCCAACGAGTATGCCTGAGGTTGAGGTTGGGCTGAGTGAAGATGTACTTGTGACTCTTATGGTTAGTGAAGATGTCCATTTTTCTTCCCAACAAGAGATGTCTCCATGTTAAAAGAGCATCGACAACTGCCGCTAACTCGAGGTCATGAGTGGGGTAGTTATTTTCATTGGGCTTCAACTGGCGAGAGGTATAGGCCACAACTTTCTTCTCTTGCATTAACACAGCACCGAGACCTTGAAGGGAAGCATCACAGAAAACCTCAAATGGTTTGGATTCATCAGGAGGAGTCAGAATTGGAGCTGTGACTAACTTATCTTTGAGGGTGTTGAAAGCGATGTCACATTCAGGCGTCCAGACATACTTCACATGCTTCTGGAGTAGGTTGGAAAGAGGCTTCGCGATCTTAGAGAAATTCTCAACGAATCTTCGACAATAGCTTGCGAGCCCAAGGAAGCTGCGGAGTTGCTTCACATTATGAGGTGGTTCCCAATTCACAGTTGCAGACAGCTTCTCAGGATTAACAGCTATGCCCTTGGCGGAGATGATATGCCTAAGGTAGAGAACCTCATCGAGCCAAAACTCGCACTTTGAAAACTTCGCATAGAACTGATGTTCTTTGAGTTTGTCCAGCACCAATATCAAGTGCTTGGCATGATCCTCCTTGTTCTTGGAAAAGACCAAAATGCCATCGTTGGAAATATGCCCTAGAGGCAATAATAAATTAGTTATTATTATATTTCCTTGTTCATGATAATCGTTTATTATCCATGCTAGAATTGTATTGATAGGAAACTCAGATACATGTGTGGATACATAGACAACACCATGTCCCTAGTAAGCCTCTAGTTGACTAGCTCGTTGATCAATAGATGGTTACGGTTTCCTGACCATGGACATTGGATGTCATTGATAACGGGATCACATCATTAGGAGAATGATGTGATGGACAAGACCCAATCCTAAGCCTAGCACAAAGATCGTGTAGTTCGTTCGCTAAAGCTTTTCTAATGTCAAGTATCATTTCCTTAGACCATGAGATTGTGCAACTCCCGGATACTGTAGGAGTGCTTTGGGTGTGCCAAACGTCACAACGTAACTGGGTGGCTATAAAGGTACACTACAGGTATCTCCGAAAGTGTCTGTTGGGTTGGCACGAATCGAGACTGGGATTTGTCACTCCGTGTAAACGGAGAGGTATCTCTGGGCCCACTCGGTAGGACATCATCATAATGTGCACAATGTGATCAAGGAGTTGATCACGGGATGATGTGTTACGAAACGAGTAAAGAGACTTGCCGATAACGAGATTGAACAAGGTATCGGGATACCGACGATCGAATCTCGGGCAAGTATCGTACCGCTAGACAAAGGGAATTGTATACGGGATTGATTAAGTCCTTGACATCGTGGTTCATCCGATGAGATCATCGTGGAACATGTGGGAGCCAACATGGGTATCCAGATCCCGCTGTTGGTTATTCACCGGAGAGTCATCTCGGTCATGTCTGCATGTCTCCCGAACCCGTAGGGTCTACACACTTAAGGTTCGGTGACGCTAGGGTTATAGAGATATTAGTATGCGGTAACCCGAAAGTTGTTCGGAGTCCCGGATGAGATCCCGGACGTCACGAGGAGTTCCGGAATGGTCCGGAGGTAAAGAATTATATATAGGAAGTGCTATTTCGGCCATCGGGACAAGTTTCGGGGTCACCGGTATTGTACCGGGACCACCGGAAGGGTCCCGGGGGTCCACCAGGTGGGGCCACCTGCCCCGGGGGGGCACATGGGCTGTTGGGGGTGCGCCTTGGCCTACATGGGCCAAGGGCACCAGCCCCAAGAGGCCCATGCACCAAGAGTCAAGGAAAAGGGGAGAGTCCTAAAGGGGGAAGGCACCTCCGAGGTGCCTTGGGGAGGATGGACTCCTCCCTCCCTTGGCCGCACCCTTCCTTGGAGGAAGGGGCAAGGCTGCGCCCTCCCCCTCTCCCTTGGCCCTATATATAGTGGGGGGAAGGGAGGGCAACCATACCTAAGCCCTGGCGCCTCCCTCTCCCTCCCATGATACATCTCCCTCCTCCTGCAGCGCTTGGCGAAGCCCTGTTGGAATCCCGCTACTTCCACCACCACGCCGTCGTGCTAATGGATCTCCATCAACCTCTCCTTCCCCCTTGCTGGATCAAGAAGGAGGAGACGTCACTGCTCCGTACGTGTGTTGAACACGGAGGTGTCGTCCGTTCGGCGCTAGGATCATCGGTGATTTGGATCACGACGAGTACGACTCCATCAACCCCGTTCTCTTGAACGCTTCCGCGCGTGATCTACAAGGGTATGTAGATCCACTCCTCCCTCGTTGCTAGATGACTCCATAGATAGATCTTGGTGACACGTAGGAAAATTTTGAATTTATGCAACGCTCCCCAACAGCGGCATCATGAGCTAGGTCTATTGCGTAGATTCTATGCACGAGTAGAACACAAAGTAGTTGTGGGCGTTGATTTGGTTCAATATGCTTACCGTTACTAGTCCAATCTTGATTCAGTGGCATTGTGGGATGAAGCGGCCCGGACCGACCTTACACGTACTCTTACGTGAGACTGGTTCCACCGACTGACATGCACTAGTTGCATAAGGTGGCTAGCGGGTGTCTGTCTCTCCCACTTTAGTGGGATCAGATTCGATGAAAAGGGTCCTTATGAAGGGTAAATAGCAATTGGCATATCACGTTGTGTTTTTTGCGTAGGTAAGAAACGTTCTTGCTAGAAACCCATAGCAGCCACGTAAAACATGAAAATAACAATTAGAGGACGTCTAACTTGTTTTTGCAGGGTATGCTATGTGATGTGATATGGCCAAAAGGATGTGACGAATGATATATGTGATGTATGAGATTGATCATGTTCTTGTAATAGGAATCACGACTTGCATGTCGATGAGTATGACAACCGGCAGGAGCCATAGAAGTTGTCTTAATTTATTTATGACCTACGTGTCAACATAAACGTCATGTAATTACTTTACTTTATTGCTAACCGTTAGCTATAGTAGTAGAAGTAATAGTTGACAAGACAACTTCATGAAGACACGATGATAGAGGTCATGATGATGGATATCATGGTGTCATGCCGGTGACAAGATGATCATGGAGCCCCAAGATGGAGATCAAAGGAGCTATATGATATTGGCCATATCATGTCACTATTATTGGATTGCATGTGATGTTTATCATGTTTATACATCTTGTTTACTTAGAACAATGGTAGTAAATAAGATGATCCCTCACTAAAATTTCAAGAAGGTGTTCCCCCTAACTGTGCACCGTTGCGAAAGTTCATCGTTTCGAAGCACCATGTGATGATCAGGTGTGATAGATTCTTACGTTCACATACAATGGGTGTAAGCCAGATTTACACACGCGAAACACTTAGGTTGACTTGACGAGCCTAGCATGTACAGACATGGCCTCGGAACACAAGAGACCGAAAGGTCGAGCATGAGTCGTATGGTAGATACGATCAACATGAAGATGTTCACCGATGATGACTAGTCCGTCTCACGTGATGATCGGACACGGCCTAGTTGACTCGGATCATGTAATCACTTAGATGACTAGAGGGATGTCTATCTGAGTGGGAATTCATAAGATGAACTTAATTATCCTGAACATAGTCAAAAGGTCTTCGCAAATTATGTCGTAGCTCGCGCTTCAGTTCTACTGTTTAGTTATGTTCCTAGAGAAAATTTAGTTGAAAGTTGATAGTAGCAATTATGCGGACTAGGTCCGTAAACTGAGGATTGTCCTCATTGCCTCATAGAAGGCTTATGTCCTTAATGCACCGCTCAGTGTGTTAAACCTCGAACGTTGTCTATGGATGTTGCGAACATCTGACATACACATTTTGATAACTACGTGATAGTTCAGTTAAACGGTTTAGAGTTGAGGCACCGAAGACGGTTTTGAAACGTCGCGAAACATATGAGATGTTTCGAGGGATGAAATTGGGATTTCAGGCTCGTGCCCACGTCAAGAGGTATAAGACCTCTGACGATTTTCTTAGCCTGCAAACTAAGGGAGAAAAGCTCAATTGTTGAGCTTGTGCTCAGATTGTCCGAGTACAACAATCATTTGAATCGAGTGGGAGTTGATCTTCCAGATGAGAAAGTGATGTTTCTCCGAAGTCATTACCACCAAGCTGCTAGAGCTTCGTGATGAACTATAATATATCAGGGACATATGTGATGATCCTTGAGATATTCGCGATGTTTGACACCACAAAAGTAGAGATCAAAAGGGAGCATCAATTGTTGATGGTTGGTGAAACCACTAGTTTCAAGAAGGGCAAGGGCAAAAAAAGGGATGCTTCATGAAACGGCAAATCAGCTGCTGCTCTAGTGAAGAAACCCAAGGTTGAACCCAAACCCGAGACTAAGTGCTTCTGTAATAAAGGGAACAGCCACTGGAGCAGAATTACCCTAGATACTTGGTAGATGAGAAGGCTGGCAAGGTCGATAGAAGTATATTGGATATACATTGTGTTAATGTGTACTTTACTAGTACTCCTAGTAGCACCAGGGTATTAGATACCGGTTCAGCTGCTAAGTGTTAGTAACTCGAAACAAAAGGCTACGGAATAAACGGAGACTAGCTAAAAGGTGAGATGACGATATGTGTTGGAAGTATTTCCAAGGTTGATCAAATATCGTACGCTCCCTCTACCATCGAGATTGGTATTAAAACCTAAATAATTGTTATTTGGTGTTTGCGTTGAGCATAGACATGATTGGATTATGTCTATCACGATACGGTTATTCATTTAAGGAGAATAATGGTTACTCTGTTTATTTGAATAATACCTCAATGGTCTTACGCCTGAAATGAATGGTTTATTGAATCTCGATCATAGTGATACACATGTTCATGTCAAAACATAGTAATGATAGTACCACCTACTTGTGGCACTGCCACGTAAGTCATATCGGTACAAAACGCATGAAGAAGCTCCATGTTGATGGATCTTTGAACTCACTCATTTTTGAAAGTTTGAGACATGCGAACCATGTCTATTGGTGTATATGCATGAAGAAACTCCATGCAAATGGACTGTTTGGACTCACTTGATTTTGAATCACTTGAGACATGCAAATCATACCACATGGGCAAGATGACTAAAGCCTCGTTTTCAGTAAAATGGAACTAGAAAGCAACTTGTTGGAAGTAATACATTTTGATGTGTGCAACCCAATGAGTGCTGAGGCATGTAGTGGATATCGTTATGTTCTTACTTCACAGATGATTTGAGTAGATGTTGAGTATATTTACTTGATGAATCATGAGTCTGAATTATTGAAAGGTTCAAGTAATTTCAGGGTGAAGTTGAAAGATCATCGTGACAAGAGGATAAAATGTCTATGATATGATCATAGAGATGAATATCTGAATTACGAGTTTGGCACAGAATTAAGACATTGTGGAAATTGTTTCACAACTAACACAGCCTGGAACACCATAGTGTGATGGTGTGTCCGAACATCATAACTGCACCCTATTGGATATGATGCATACCATGATGTCTCTTATCGAATTACCACGATAGTTTATGGGTTAGGCATTAAAGACAACCACATTCACTTTAAATAGGGCACCATGTAATTCCGATGAGATGACACCATATGAACTACGGTTTAGAGAAACCTAAGCTGTCATTTCTTAGAAGTTTGGGGCTGCGACGCTTATGCGAAAAAGTTTCAGGCTGATAAGCTCGAACCCAAAGCGGATAAATGCATCTTCATAGGACACCCAAAACAGTTGGGTATACCTCCTGTCTCAGATCCGAAAGCAATAAGGGATTGTTTCTAGAATCGGGTCCTTTCTCGAGGAAAAGTTTCTCTCGAAAGAATTGAGTGGGAGGATGGTGGAGACTTGATGAGGTTATTGAACCATCTCTTCAACTAGCGTGTGGCAGGGCACAGGGAGTTGTTCCTGTGGCACCTACACCAATTGAAGTGGAAGCTTATGATAGTGATCATGAAACTTCAGATCAAGTCACTACCAAACCTCGTGGGATGACAAGGATGCGTACTACTTCAGAGTGGTACGTAATCCTGTCTTGGAAGTCATGTTGCTAGACAACAATGAACCTACGAGCTATGGAGAAGCGATGGTGGGCCTGGATTCCAAAATGGCTCGAGGCCATATAATCCGAGAGAGGATCCATATATGAAAACAAAGTGTAGACTTTGGGAGAACAACTCGATGGTCGTAAGGCTGTTGAGTGCAGATGGATTTTAAAAGGAAGACGGACAATGATGGTAGGTATCACCATCAAGAAAGCTCGACTTGTCATTAAGATGTTTTCCGACAAGTTCAAGGAGTTGACTGCGATGAGACTTTCTCACTCGTAGCGATGCTAAGAGTCTGTTGGAAATATATTAGCAATTACTGCATTATTTGTGAAATCTTGCAGATAGGATGCCAAAAACCATTGTTTCCTCGATGATTTTTGAGGAAAGGTTGTATGTGATACAACCGGAAGGTTTTGTTAATCCTGAAAGATGCTAATAAGTATGCATAGCTCCAGCAATCCTTCTAAGGACTGGAGTAAGCATCTCGGAGTTGGAATGTATGCTTTGATAAGATGATCAAAGTTTTGGGTGTATACAAAGTTTATGAGAAACTTGTATTTCCAAAGAAGTGAGTGGGAGCACTATAGAATTTCTGATGAGTATATGTTGTTGACATATTATGGATCAGAAATGATGTAGAATTTCTGGAAAGCATATAGGGTTATTTGGAAAGTGTTTTTCAATGGAAAGCCTGGATTAAGCTACTTGAACATTGAGCATCAAGATCTATAAGGATAGATCAAAACGCTTAATGGTACTTTCAAATGAGCACATACCTTGACATGATCTTGAAGGGGTTCAAGATGGATCAGTCAAAGAAGGAGTACTTGCCTGAGTTGTAAGGTATGAAGTTAAGACTTAAAGCTCGACCACGGCAGAAGAAAGAGAGAGGACGAATGTCGTCCCCTATGCTTTTGTCATAGGCTCTATACGGTATGCCATGCTGAGTACCGCACCTGACGTGTGCCTTGCCACATATTTGGCAAGAGGGTACAAAGGTAATCTAGGAGTAGATCACCAGATAGCGTTCTAAATTATCCTTAGAGGAATAAGGATATGTTTCTCGGTTATGGAGGTGATAAAGAGTTCGACGTAAAGAGTTACGTCGATGCAAGCTTAACACATATCCGGATAGCTCTGAGTAGAGATACCGGATACGTATAATGGAGCAACAATTTAGAATAGCTCCAAGTAGAACAGTTATTTGAAATGGCTCCAAATATAGTGTAGTAGCTGCATCTACAAGATGACATAGAGATTTGCAAAGTACATACGGATCTGAATGTTGCAGACCCGTTGACTAAAACCTCTCTCACAAGCAAAACATGATCAAACCCAGAACTCATTGAGTCTTAATCACATGATGATGTGAACTAGTTTAGTGACACTAGTAAACTCTTTGGATGTTGGTCACATGGCGATGTGACCTGTGAGTGTTAATCACATGACGATGTGAACTAGATTATTGACTCTAGTGCAAGTGGGAGACTGTTGGAAATATGCCCTAGAGGCAATAATAAATTAGTTATTATTATATTTCCTTGTTCATGATAATTGTTTATTATCCATGCTAGAATTGTATTGATAGGAAACTCAGATACATGTGTGGATACATAGACAACACCATGTCCCTAGTAAGCCTCTAGTTGACTAGCTCGTTGATCAATAGATGGTTACGGTTTCCTGACCATGGACATTGGATGTCATTGATAACGGGATCACATCATTAGGAGAATGATGTGATGGACAAGACCCAATCCTAAGCCTAGCACAAAGATCGTGTAGTTCGTTCGCTAAAGCTTTTCTAATGTCAAGTATCATTTCCTTAGACCATGAGATTGTGCAACTCCCGGATACTGTAGGAGTGCTTTGGGTGTGCCAAATGTCACAACGTAACTGGGTGGCTATAAAGGTACACTACAGGTATCTCCAAAAGTGTCTGTTGGGTTGGCACGAATCGAGACTGGGATTTGTCACTCCGTGTAAACGGAGAGGTATCTCTGGGCCCACTCGGTAGGACATCATCATAATGTGCACAATGTGATCAAGGAGTTGATCACGGGATGATGTGTTACGAAACGAGTAAAGAGACTTGCCGGTAACGAGATTGAACAAGGTATCGGGATACCGACGATCGAATCTCGGGCAAGTATCGTACCGCTAGACAAAGGGAATTGTATACGGGATTGATTAAGTCCTTGACATCGTGGTTCATCCGATGAGATCATCGTGGAACATGTGGGAGCCAACATGGGTATCCAGATCCCGCTGTTGGTTATTCACCGGAGAGTCATCTCGGTCATGTCTGCATGTCTCCCGAACCCGTAGGGTCTACACACTTAAGGTTCGGTGACGCTAGAGTTATAGAGATATTAGTATGCAGTAACCCGAAAGTTTTTCGGAGTCCTGGATGAGATCCCGGACGTCACGAGGAGTTCCAGAATGGTCCGAAGGTAAAGAATTATATATAGGAAGTGCTATTTCGGCCATCGGGACAAGTTTCGGGGTCACCGGTATTGTACCGGGACCACCGGAAGGGTCCCGGGGGTTCACCAGGTGGGGCCACCTGCCCCGGGGGGCCACACGGGCTGTTGGGGGTGCGCCTTGGCCTACATGGGCCAAGGGCACCAGCCCCAAGAGGCCCATGCGCCAAGAGTCAAGGAAAAGGGGAGAGTCCTAAAGGGGGAAGGCACCTCCGAGGTACCTTGGGGAGGATGGACTCCTCCCCCCCTTGGCCGCACCCTTCCTTGGAGGAAGGGGCAAGGCTGCGCCCTCCCCCTCTCCCTTGGCCCTATATATAGTGGGGGGAAGGGAGGGCAACCATACCTAAGCCCTGGCGCCTCCCTCTCCCTCCCATGATACATCTCCCTCCTCCCGCAGCGCTTGGCGAAGCCCTGTTGGAACCCCGCTACTTCCACCACCACGCTGTCGTGCTGATGGATCTCCATTAACCTCTCCTTCCCCCTTGCTGGATCAAGAAGGAGGAGACGTCACTGCTCCGTACATGTGTTGAACGCGGAGGTGCCGTCCGTTCGGCGCTAGGATCATCGGTGATTTGGATCACGACGAGTGCGACTCCATCAACCCTGTTCTCTTGAACGCTTCCGCGCGCGATCTACAAGGGTATGTAGATCCACTCCTCCCTTGTTGCTAGATGACTCCATAGATAGATCTTGGTGACACGTAGGAAAATTTTGAATTTATGCAACGTTCCCCAACAGATAGACCAAGACGAAGTCATTTGTGTAAGGGTTGAAGATGAAGTTCATCATGCGAGAGAATGTTGGAGGAGCGTTGACAAGGCCGAAAGACATGACAGTGTATTCATAGGACCCATAGCTTGTTCTGAATGCTGTCTTGGGGATATCTTGTTCACGAATGCGAATCGGATGATAGCCCATACGGAGGTCAAGCTTGGAGAATACTTGAGCACCTTTGAGTTGTTCGAAAAGCTCATTGATGTTGGGAAGTGGGTACTTGTTCTTTATAGTCTTCTTGTTCAATGGACGGTAGTCGACACAAAGTCGGTCCGTGCCATCCTTCTTCTTGAAAAAAAGAACACCACAACCCCATGGAGAAGAACTCGGTCAGATGAGGCCCATACGCTCTTGAATATCGAGTTGTTTCTTCAGCTCCTTCAACTCTTCTGGTCCAAGCTTGTAAGGACGTTTGCAAACAGGTTCCGTGCCAGGCTCAAGATCAATGACGAATTCAACTGGCCAGTGAGGAGGCATTCCTAGAAGCTCTTCTGGAAAGACGTCTTGATATTCACAAACGACTGGAATTTGAGAGATGGCATTCAACTCGCCCTTCTCATTGAGAGAAAACAGTCGAATGGTATCATCACGAGCGGCAAAGACGATCACATCCTCAGACGAGTGTGTCAATTGAATCTGTCTGGCAGCACAATCAAGTTGAGCTTTGTGCTTAGAAATCCAGTCCATGCCAAGAATTAGATCAATATCCGAGTTACCAAGAACCATTGGAGAGGACAGAAATTTATAGTCTCCAAACTGAACAGAGACATCGGGAGCAACCAAACTAGAAGTCATAAGCTTTCCGGGAGAAACAACTTGCATGACTTTGGACAAAACCTCTGTGTCAACATTGTGCTTGGATGCAAATGGGAATGACAAGAAAGAATGTGATGCACCAGTATCAAAAAGAACTCTTGCAGGAATATCACTAACATGAAGGTTACCCATGATCACTTCTGACAAGTCCTCTGCATGAGTTGCATTCATCATGTTCACCTTGGCATGCTTGGGATTATGCTTGACCACTGCATTGCTGGCGGATCTCACAGGACGAGGAGGCGGAAGGCGCCTCTGGTTGAAGCATTTGTTTGCATAGTGACCCTTCTGCTGACACTTGTTGCACGTAACCTCTGAGAGCGGACGGTGATACGGAGCACTTGACCTTGGAGCATGAGACAAAGTTTTGTTCTAAAAGCCTGGGTTGGGTGGGTGGGAAGATCCATTGCCACCTTTGCTCTTCTGCTGATAAGGCTGACAGAATGGAGGAGGAGGAGGCAACCAGTACTTTTGCTGCTTAGCTGCCACTTGAGTTGATGAGGAAGAAGGAGTTGCATCCCTGACTCTCTTCTTAGAAGCATCACACTTGAGTTGAGCAGCCTCTTGCTTTAGTGCCATATTGTAGAACTCATCATACTTTTTCGGCTCAAAAAGCGCAGGAGCTAGTTGCAGATCTTCTCTGAGGCCACCTCTGAATTGATAAATCATGCACTTCTCGTCAGGGACTCTTGTTTAGCGAAGCGAGCGAGCCTCTAGAACATGATGTTGTATTGGTACACAGACAAGCTTCCTTGCTTCAGGTTGCGAAACTCCTCACGCTTACTCTCAACAACACTCTGAGGAATGTGGTGAGCTTTGAAGTCTTGGCGGAAATCATCCCAGGTAATCACACGACCTCCTCCGGAATCTTTGTATTGTTGATACCACTCAGCAGCTTGGTCTTTGAGTTGGAACGAAGCAAACTTGACAAAGTCCTTAGGCCTGATGTTGCTACACTCAAAATGTTTGCAAATATCCACGAGCCAATCATCAGCGTCCGTGGCCTCGACACAGTTACTGAAAGACTTCGGCTGGTTTGCGAGGAACTGGTTGAGGGTAGCAAACTGAGTTTGATTGTTGCCATGGCCTTGATTTCCTTGGTTGCGCTCTTGCAAGAGTTGCACAATCAACTGTGTGTTGGCGTTGGTAGCGGCCATCACAGCTTGCCATGCCTCCGGAGGTGGAGGTGGTGGCGGAGGTTCCGGATTCTGACGCGCTGGAGGAGCCATCCTGAAGAGGGTGACATCCGTTAGCATCTTGAAAGACATATATTCAAGATGAATCAATGGATCGAAATTGCAACATATAGTCGTAACATTCGAACAAGAATGAACGAATGAATTCCAAATTAAATGATCACACTTCCATAAATTGAGAAGCCACTTAGATAGAGGTAGATGAATAAAACAACAAGGTACGGACATGAACAAATACTTGGTAAGGATTACCCAATCACAAACCAAATATCGGTGGAATAAATACTAGAGCTACATGAATTCCCACCTATGAAACTCCCGAAATTTTCCGGTTATGCAATCAGGTGTTGGGGATACAGGGGAAGCATAATATCTCACCCAAAACTAGCAAATCCTACATCCAACTGTATCCATCCTTCAACACATAACCAAGAAACCATCGGAAATCATTTACCTCAACCTTCGAAAAGCATCCGTTATACGAGTTATGGCAATACTCCCGAACTCCCGCCCCAGTACTGGGTGGCGTCGAGGTTATCTCACCAACAACTGCATAAAAGAAATTTTCGATGTCGGCGAACTCAGGTATTCCAGAACTGCAACGATAAAATTGTGACGACAACACCTCAGAGCTCAACTCCCCGGGACACTGCCACAACCCCTAAATGTCAGGAGGCACCAAGAACAATGTTCTCGTCACAAAACCATTGGAACGATTCCAAGATACCCGCGTGATCCTAAATTTTTTTAGTGACATTTGAGAAGAGAAGAGTCAAAACTCTACGTCAGGATGCCTCACCAGAGCGACGAAGGGACTGAGGAGTAAAAAGAATCCTACTCTCCGATATATATATATATATATATATATATATATATATATATATATATATATAATCCTAAAAGACTCAAAACATTTTTCTAGACTCAATAATGCCAGCGATTCGATCAAGCAGGGGGCTCCTAAGTCGGGGAAGGCTCTGATTACCAACTTGTAACACCCACGATGCGGCTATATCTCCCACGTGTCGGAGCACGACTTAGATGCATAACCACATTGTAGGCATGTCGCAAGAGGGGTAATCTTTACACATCCCATGTACTGAATAAGAAAGAGGTACAGAGTTGGCTTACAATTCGCCACTTCACACAAAACATAAATATAGCATTACATCATCCAGATACAATCAAGGTCCAAATATGGAACCAAAATAAAGACAACCCAAAATGCGAAAGATCCCCGATCGCCCCAACTGGGCTCCACTACTGATCATCTGGAAAGGAAAATGAAGTAACGTCCTGAGTCCTCATCGAACTCCCACTTGAGTTCAGTCGCATCCCCTGGAATGGTATCATCGGCACCTGCATCTGGTTTTGGAAGTAATCTGTGAGTCACGGGGACTCAGCAATCTCACACCCTCGCGATCAAGACTATTTAAGCTTATGGGTAGGTAAAAGGTAGTGAGGTGGAGCTGCAGCAAGCACTAGCATATATGGTGGCTAACATACGCAAATGAGAGCGAGAAGAGAAGGCAAAGCACGGTCGAGAAGCTACAAAGATCAAGAAGTGATCCTAGAACTACTTACGTTCAAGCATAACACAAGCATAACAAGTTTAGTGTCAAGTTTTCTACAATCGGACATTAAAAAATTCCCATGTGCCCATAACCGCGGGCACGGCTTTCGAAAGTTCAAAACCCTGCAGGGGTGTCCCAACTTAGCCCATCACAAGCTCTCATGGTCAACGAAGGATATTCCTTCTCCCAGGACGACCCGATTAGACTCGGAATCCCGGTTACAAGACATCTCGACAATGGTAAAACAAGACCAGCAAAGCCGCCCGATGTGCCGACATATCCTGATTGAAGTCGCACGTATCTCATTCTCAGGGCACACCGGATGAGACATCCTACGAGTAAAACCAACCCTCAAGTTGCCCCGAGGTGGCCCCGCAGTCTACTCGTTTCGGACCAACACTCAGAGGAGCACTAGCCCGGGGGGGTTTAAAATAAAGATGACCCTCGGGCTCGCGAAAACCCAAGGGAAGGTTATAGGTTGTTAGGAAAATGTAAAACCAAGGTTGGACCTTGCTGGAGGAGTTTTATTCAAGGCGAACTGTCAAGGGGTTCCCATTATAACCCAACCGCGTAAGGAACGCAAAATCAAGGAACCTAACACCGGTATGACGGAAACTAGGGCGGCCAGAGTGGAACAAAACACCAGGCATAAGGCCGAGCCTTCCACCCTTTACCAAGTGTATAGATGCATTAAAATAAGCAAGATATAATAATGATATCCCAACAATAAACATGTTCCAACAAGGAACAAACTCCAATCTTCACCTGCAACTAGCAACGCTATAAGAGGGGCTGAGCAAAGCGGTAACATAGCCAAACAACGGTTTGCTAGGACAAGGTGGGTTAGAGGTTTGACATGGCAATATGGGAGGCATGATAAAACATGTGGTAGGTATCGAGGCATAGGCATAGCAATAGAGCGAGCAACTAGCAAGCAAAGATAGAAGTGATTTCGAGGGTATGGTCATCTTGCCTGCAAAGTTCTCCGAGTTGACGTAAGCTTGATCCTCATAAGCGTACTCAACGGGTTCCTCGATCACGTACTCGTCTCCCGGCTCTACCCAAGGCAAGAACACAAGCAAAGGCAAACACAATCAACCACGGTGCAATGCGCAAGCAACATGATGCAAAAACATGGCATGATATGCGGGATGTCATATGCAATGCATATGCGTGCTCCGGAAGGAAAAGATTGAACCAGGCCTCAACTTGGAAAACCAAGTTTTCCGCTGGAAAGATGAGTTGATTTCGGTCGAAATTGATATAAACATCACCGGAATCGGATGCACGGTTTGCAAATGGCAAGCAAAACAACAATGGCACAATTCTGCGATTAACAACACGATGCCATCTAGAATGCAACAAGAAACTAAGCTACTGCACTCTAACATAGCAAAAAAGCACATGGAAGTGATCCACTCAAGATGCTTGACAAAAGATGAACACTGATCTACGGCTAAATCACACAAGAGCGGGTTCAAACAAGCATGGCAAAAGTGCAAAAGATAACAGCATCACAGACTTAGTGGAAATAACATGACATGATTTAACATCAGGAAGCAATGTTTAGAGCAAGATAACAACATGCTAGAGGAACATATCCTGGCAAAGCAAAGCATGGCATGAAACTACTCAAAGCACATAACAAAAGTCCCTTACTGACCATAAGCCAAAAGGGATCAGAAAATATGATGGCACCCATGTAAGCATAGCAAGTTCGTTAACAGATTCAGACTTAGCAGAAAACTGGACATGTCAAAAACAGAGTTACGTAGGCATGTTTGCGAGCTCGATGCACTCACCACAAGGCATCGCATGACAAACTAAGCATACACCCAGCAAGAAGACATGTTCAAGAAGCTAACCAAGGCAAGAACCATTTGATAACATGCAAGGATCAACTACAACAACCTTGGCAAAATTGAATAACATGTAAACAATCTGTCAGGAACATTTATAGCAAAAGTAGAGCAAAATTGAGTCATGCTAGGTTACTCCATAAATGCAAACAAATACATGGATGGATAGAACATAACAATATCTCAAAATCATCCTTACTGAACATGCTCAAAAGAGGCATGGATCACTCTGTAGCAACAGGAATACATGGCATAAAAATAACATCAGGGAAATGACTTAGAAGAATTCTAAGTCCCTGAAATCAGCAACATCACGAGAGCTACATTGCATGTTTGTGCTAGTCACCACATTGATCACAAAAATACATGGCAAACACCCCTGTAAAGATGGCATGGCATAGCCCAAAACACATGTAGGGCTCAAGTTCATAGGAGGCACACATTAATCATGGCAAAAATGACAAAAGTCCATAATCTATTAAGAAACAAAAACTAATGTTTTATAGCACTCTTGCAACAGCATTTTAAGCATCAAGATGGACTCAAACAAGCATGGTTCAATGGAACGCAATGAAGAGCACATCTAGATGAACAAATTGATATAACACACGCGCAAAACAGAGCTACGGATGATGAGATATGGCCTGATGAACATAGCTAAAAAAATATGCAGAAAAAGGACTTAGGCAAAAATCGACCTAGGGTTTCTCAGATCTGGCGCGCGAACCAAGGACCGTCGCCGTTCTCGACGGAGTAGGAGGGTTCGCCGGAGGAAGGGGAAGTAGAATCCGGCCGGGGCGGCGAAGCTCGCTGGAGGGGGCGCGGGGCCGAAGCGGGCGCGGCGTCAGGCGGCGCGGCGCCAGGGCGGC
>NC_041382.1:217016506-217071975 GCF_002162155.2 Triticum dicoccoides | reverse complement strand
GGCGGCGGGTGGCGGCGAAGGTGCCACGTGGCGTGACGGGAGTGGCTGAGGGCGGCGGCGCGATTTCGTCCGGCGTCGCCCGGACATGTCCGGCGGCGTGGAGGGGAATTTTTAGGGTTTCGTCTGCGATTTTGAACGGGGAGGCCTATTTATAGCTAGAGGGGGGCTAGGTGAGTCCAAATGGAGTGTGGTTTTTGGCCACGTGATCGTGATCGAATGACCGAGAGGATGGAGGGGGGTTAGCTGGGTTTTGGGCCACTTTGGAGGGGTGTTGGGCTGCAACACACACGAGGCCTTTACGGTTCCTCGGTTAACCGTTGGGGTATCAAACGAACTCCAAATGGCACGAAACTTGACAGGCGGTCTACCGGTAGTGTACCAAGGCCACTTGGCAAGTCTCGGTCCAATCCAAGAACGCTTAACACCCGCACACGAAAAGAGGCAAAAGGGGGCGCCGGAGGACGTAGGAGTGCCGGAATGCAAAACGGACAACGGGGAAAATGCTCGGATGCATGAGACGAACATGTATGCAAATGCGATGCACATGATGACATGATATGAGATGCATGACAAGGACAAAAAGCAAAATGAAGACAAAAACCAACCACGAGGGAATATCGTAACTTAGTGCTAAAAATGGCAAGAGTTGGAATACAAATATGGCAAGTTACATACGGGGCATTAAATGCTCCCCGGCAACAGCGCCAGAAAAAGGTCTTGATAACCCACAAGTATAGGGGATCGCAACTGTTTTCGAGGGTAGAGTATTCAACCCAAATTTATAGATTTGACACAAGGGGAGCCAAAGAATATTTGAAGGTATTAGCAGCTGAGTTGTCAATCCAACCACACATGCAGATTAATTATTTGCAGCATAGTGATCAGTAGCAAAGTAGTTGGATTGTTTTGATAGTAGTGACAGCAGCAATAGTAACAGTAACAGTGATAGCAGTAGTTTTGTAGCAAGTGTAACAGTGATGATAGCGGTAGTAACTTAGCAGAAACAATATGGAAAAGTCCGTAGGCATTGGATCAGTGACTTGTTGGACGATATTCATCATGAGACAGTTATAACCTAGGGAAATACAACACTAGCTCCAGTTCATCGATATAATGTAGGCATGTATTCCGTAAATAGTCATACATGCTTTATTAAAAGAACTTGCATGACATCTTTTGTCCTACCATCCCATGGCAGTGGGGTCCATATTGGAAACTAAGGGATATTAAGGCCTCCTTTTAATAGAGAACCGGAACAAATCAGTAACACATAGTGAATACATGAACTCAAACCGGTCATCACCGGGAGTGGGCCTGGTTGTTATCACTCCGGGGTTGCCAGATCATAACAGTAGTAGGTGACTATAACTTGCAAGATCGGATCTAGAACATGGATATAATGGTGATAACATAAACGGTTCAGATCTAAAATCATGGCACTCGGGCCCAAAGTGACAAGCATTAAGCATGGCAAAGTCAGAGAAACATCAATCTAAGAACATAGTGTATACTAGGGATCAGGCCCTAACAAAACTAACTCGATTACATGACGAATCTCATCCAACTCCTCACCGACCAGTGAGCCTACGAAGGAATTACTCACTCCCGATGGGGAGCATCAATGAATTGGCGATGGAGAAGGGTTGGTGATGACGAATAACAAAGATCCCCCTCTCCGGATCCCCAAACAGACTCCAGATCTGCCCTCCCAAGGAAGAACAGGACTTGGCAGCGGCTCCATCTCATGGATCATGATAATTCTTTCTCCCTGATTTTTCTGGAATTATGTGATTTTATAGCATCAGGGGGTTCATCAGCGGGGCCACCAGGTGGGTACGACCAACCTGGGCATGCCAGGAGAGGGGGGCGCGCCCTGGTGGGTTCTGCCCACCCAAGGGCCCCTCTCTGGTGGGTCTTGGCTCCAGAAATTCTTATTATTGGTATAAAAAATCCTCGCAAAGTTCCGTTCCATTCCGAGAACTTCTATTTCTGCACAAAAACAACACCATGGTAGTTCTGCTGGAAACAGCATCAGTCCGGGGTTAGTTTCATTCAAATCATGCAAATTAGAGTCCAAAATAAGAGGAAAAGCGTGAGAAAAAGTAGATATGTTGGAGACGTATTAGTCATGTTGATGAGTAATTATGGTTTAGTAAGAATATTAATGTTAAGGTTTGTGATTCCCTGTGCAAGCACGAAAGTCAATAATTATGAAATGAAATTACATCCTACTTGCGGTGCATTATTCTGTGTTAGTTATGCTTAATGCTCGCTTATGAGATTTTTTGTTTCTTGTTTGGATGCTTCTCAATCTTTTGCTAGCCTTCACTTGCACTAAGTGGGATTAATACTTGTGCATCCAAAATCCTTGAACCCAGCTTTGCCATATGAGTCCACTATACCTACCTATATGCGGTATTTCCATGCCGTTCGAAGCAAATTTGTATGTGCATCTCTAATTTTCAAAATAAATTTCCTTTTTGTGTGCTCATACCGTTCATGAAACAGTAGGGGTGGCTGATATTTTTCCATGATAGATGTGTTATTCTCAAGATGAGTGTTTATTAACTTGTCATTGCACGAGAGTACGACAAAGGTATTAGGGATGCCCAGTCCCGAAATGAAAAATGAATTTACTTTATGTTGTCAAATAATAAATTCATTGGAAAGTGTTGGTATGGACGGTACCCGTGGATTCAGTTAGCCGTGGAATGTGAAAGTATGGTGGAAAAGGAATAAACTTTATTTTTTATTTGGGAACCACCTATGATATATCTAGCATGGAAATTATTGGGAACTACTCGATCATTTTCGTTGACAGGAAAAGCATGCCACCCAAAATGTTTTATCTCTATCTTTTTCGCTTTGAGCTCTCGCACCTCTAAAAATCCCTACTCCCCACTGCGAAGGGCCTTTATTTTTTACTTTATATGCAATTTTTTGAGTCTCCATCTTCTCTTATAAACACCAACTAAGGGGCACTATGATCATACTTGAGCATTGGGTATAGCTAATATGCGAGTGTGTTTCATGAATGGATCAATGATTGAGCATAATGGGCTAGGGATAACTTGCTTTAGTGTTGATATTTTGAAAGATATGGTTGCTTGTTGATATGCTTGAGTATTGAAATCTTCATGTCAAAACTAGACTATTGCTTTGAATCATATAAAAGTCCAAATGTCCATTCTACAAAAGAAAAGAATATGTGATGAACATGATAGGCATCATTCCACATCAAAAATTATGTTTTTATCATTTACCTACTCGAGGATGAGCAGGAATTGAGATGGGGATGTTGATACGTCTCCAACGTATCTATAATTTTGATTGACCCATCCTGTTATATTATCATTCTTGGATGTTTTACAATCATTTTATAGCAACTTTATATCATTTTTGGGACTAATCTATTGACATAGTGCCCAGTGCCAGTTGTTGTTTTTTTGCTTGTTTTTTACATCGCAGAAAATCAATACCAAACGGAGACCAAACGCAGCAAAACTTTTTGGAGATTTTTTCTGGACCAGAAGACGCATGATGTGACAAGGAAGTACCAAAGGGGGGCTCCGAGGGGACCACAACCCACCTGGGCATGCCTGGGGGCCTAGGCGCGGCCTGGTGGATTGTGCCCACCTCGGCCGCCTCCCGCACCGCCTCTTCGCTCTATAAATACCCCGAAAATCCAAAAATCCTAGGGGGGTCAACGAAACACAATTCCAGCTGCCGCAAGTTCCAGAAACACCAGATCCAATCTAGACACCATCACGGAGGGGTTCATCATCCTCATTGGTGCCTTTCCGATGATGCGTGCGTATTTCATTATAGACCTTCGGGTCCGTAGTTAGTAGCTAGATGGCTTCCTCTCTCTCTTTTGATTCTCAATACAAAGGTCTCTGATACGTCTCTGTCGTATCTACTTTTCCTAACGTTTTTCCTCTTGTTTTGGACTCTAATTTTCATGATTTGAATGAAACTAACCCGGACCGACGCTATTTTCAGCAGAACTACCATGGTGTTGTTTTTGTGCAGATACAAAAGTTCTCGGATTGGAATGAAACTTTGCGAGGATCTTTTATTCAATAAATAAGAATTTTTGGAGTCAAAAACCATTGGAGGGGGGCACCTGGGTGGGCACAACCCACCAGCCCCCCCCCTCCAGGTGTGCCCAGGTGGGTGATGGCAGCTAGAACTACGTCGGTATTTCCCCGGAGAGAGAGGGATGATGTAGCACAACGATGATAGAGTATTTCCCTCAATTATTAAACCAAGGTATCGAACCAGTAGGAGAACCAAGAAACACAATGTAAACAGCCCATGCACACAAATAACAACACCTCGCAACCCGACGAGTTAAAGGGGTTGTCAATCCCTTTCGGGTAACGGCGCCAGAAATTGCCGTGTGATGGGAGAAAGTTGTAAATATTGATAGATCGAACGGCAAATAAAATAAATTTAAGCAAGCTATTTTTGGATTTTTGGTTTAATAGATCTGAAAATAAAAGCAAGCAAAATTAGATCGCAAAGGAAAATATATGAAAAATAAGACCCGGGGGCCTTAGGTTTCACTAGTGGCTTCTCTCGAGAAAAATAGCAAACGGTGGGTAAACAAATTACTGTTGGGAAATTGATGGAACATCAAATAATTATGACGATATCCAGGCAATGATCATTACATAGGCATCACGTCCAAGATTAGTAGACCAACTCCTGCCTGCATCTACTACTATTACTCCACACATCGACCGCTATCCAGCATGCATCTAGTGTATTAAGTTCATGGAAAATGGAGTAATGCAATAAGAATGATGACATGATGTAGACAAGATCCGTTTATCTATATGGCGGTAGATATAGATCTCATCTCTTTATCCTTAGTAGCAACAATACATATGTGTCAGTTCCCTTTCTGTCACTGGGATCAAGCACCATAAGATCGAACCCACTAACAGGAACCTCTTCCCACTGCGAGATAAATAGATCGAGTTGGCCAGACAAAATCCAAATATCAGAGAAGAAATACGAGGCTACAAGATATCACGCATAAAAGAGATCAAATAAACTCAAATACTTTCATGGATATAAAAACATAGATCTGATCATAAACTCGAAGTTCATCGATCCCAACAAACACACCGCAAAAGAGTTTCATCATATGGATCTCCAAGATACCATTGTATTGAGAATCAAGAGAGAGAGAGAGAGAGAGAGAGAGATGAAGCCATCTAGCTACTAACTACGTACCCGAAGGTCTATAAGGAACTACTCACGCATCATCATAGAGGCACCAATGGAAGTGGTGAACCCCTCCGTGATGGTGTTTAGATTGGATCTGGTGTTTCTGGACTCTGCGGCGGCTGGATGAATATTTCGTCGACTCCCTTGGGGTTTTGGGAATATCTGGGTATTCATATAGCAAAGAGGCGGTCCAGGGGGCACCCGAGGTGGGCACAACCCACCTGGGCGCGCCAGGGCCTCCTGGCGCGCCCTAGTGGGTTGTGCCCCCCTCGAGGCACCCCTAGGTGCAACCAGGGCCCATTGCCTTTCCTCTGGCCCATAAAAAATCATCATAAAGTTTCATGCCATTTGGACTCCGTTTGATATTGATTTCCAGCGATGTAAAAACATGAAAAAAACAGGAATTTGCACTAGGCACTATGTCAATAGGTTAGTACCAAAAAATGATATAAAATGACTATAAAATTATTATAAAACATCCAAGATTGATAATAAAACAGCATGGAACAATCAAAAATTATAGATACGTTGGAGATGTATAAGTGAGTTGTCCCCACCTGGTGGCCCCGTAGGCCTCAACCTTGGTACTATAAAATCACATATTTGGAGGAAAAAATCAGGGAGAAAGAATTATCGCGTTTCACGAGATGGAGTCGTCGTCACCTCATGTTCTTCATCGAGAGGCCAGATCTGGAGTCCTTTTAGGGCTCCGGAGAGGGGGATTTTTGATCTTCATCATCACCAACCCTTCTCCATCACCAATTCCATGATGCTCCCCACCGGGAGTGAGTAAGTCCTTCGTAGGCTCGCTGGTCGGTGAGGAGTTGGATGAGATTCATCATGTAATTGAGTTAGTTTTGTTAGGTCTTGATCCCTAGTATCCATTATGTTCTGAGATTGATGTTGCTATGACTTTGCCATGCTTAATGCTTGTCACTTTGGGCCCGGGTGCCATGATTTTAGATCTGAACCATTTATGTTATCACCTTTATATCCATGTTTTAGATCCGATCTTGCAAGTTATAGTTACCTACTACGTGTTATGATCCGACAACCCCGGAGTGACAATAGTTGGGACACTTCTCGGTGATGACCGTAGTTTGAGGAGTTCATGTATTCACTATGTGTTAATGCTTTGTTCCGGTTCTCTATTAAAAGGAGGCCTTAATATGCCTTAGTTTCCAACAGGACCTCGCTGCCACGGGAGGGTAGGACATAAGATGTCATGCAAGTTCTTTCATAAGCGCGTATGACTATTTACGGAATACATGCCTACATTATGTTTATAAACTGGAGCTAGTGTCGTATCGCCCTAGGTTATGACTGTTATATGATGAATATCATCCAACGAATTCACCAATCCAATGCCAACAAATTTCTCTTATATTGTTTCTGCTAAGCTACTATTGCTGCTGTTACTATTGCACTTACTACAAAATCATTTTTATCACTGTTACTGTTACTATTGTTGTTGCTACTACAATCAAAACTATCATACTACTTTGCTACTGATCACTTTGCTGTAGATAATTAATCTCTAGGTGTGTGGTCAAATTGACAACTCAGCTGCTAATACTTATTCTATGGCTCCCCTTCTGTCGAATCAATAAATTTGGGCTGAATACTCTACCCTCAAAAACTATTGCGATCCCCTATACTTGTGGGTTATCAAGATATTTTTCTAGCGCCATTGCCGGGGAGCATAGCTATATTTGTGGATTCACTTGGGATTATTATCAAATTATCACTATGAAGAATCTAAAGGATGCTAAGACAAAGATTTTTCCCTCCAAGACGAGGGGAGGTAAGGACTTGCCATCTAGCTCTGCACTTGATTCACCTTCTATTATAAGTAAACTTGCAACACCGCCACATACTATTAATCCTGATATGTTGCAAGTTATTGATGATGCTACTTCTGCTATGAATGGTATTTATGATAATGCTAGTACCTTGTTTGATGATAATGTGCCACTAGTTGACTTTCTTGATGAACAACTTGCTAGAACTAAAGCTTTTGAGAATGCTGAAACTGATGAAATTGTTGAAACTAATGAAGAGCTTGAAACTGAAAATCTTGAAACACCTATTACAACTAGTTCTCCTAGATATGAATTGCCAAAGGTACCGGAAGATTATGTTTTGGATGAGGAGACAACTAGAGACATTCTTGCTTGTAATGATAGAGATGATCTGGAAAAATTATTATGCAAGTATAAAGAAGAATCTTTGAATGCTAGAATGAAGTGTGATCCTAAGTTTGCTACTTCACCTATCTTTGTTGATGATAAGGATTATGAATTCTCTGGCGACCCAGAGTTAATTACTTTGGTTGAACCTGATCCTTTCCATGGATATAAAACTGAAACTATTGTGGCACACCTTACTAAGTTGAATGGCATAGCCACTCTTCTTGCTCATGACGAGAAAATTCGCTACTATTATATTCTCAAATTATTCCCGTTCTCATTAAAGGGTGATGCTAAGACTTGCTACAATACTCTTTCTCCTGGTTGTGTGCGTAGTCCCAAGGATATGATTTATTACTTCTCTGAAAAATATTTTCCTACTCATAAGAAACAAGCTGCCTTACAGGAAATATTTAACTTTGTGCAAATTGAAGAATAGGGTCTCCCACAAGCTTGGGGGAGGCTTCTCCAATTGCTTAATGCTTTGCCTGATCATCCTGTTAATAAAAATCAAATACTTGATATCTTCTATAATGGACTAACTGATGCTTCTAGGGATTTCCTAGATAGTTGTGCTGGTTGTGTTTTCAGGGAACGAACTATTGGACATGCTGAAGAATTATTGAATAACATATTGAAAAATCATGATTATTGGACTCTTCCCAAACCACAACTCAAACCTACTCCGAAGAAGACGGGTATCTTATATCTCAGTCCTGAAGATATGCAAGAGGCAAAGAAATCTATGAAGGAAAAAGGTATTAAGGCCGAGGATGTCAAAAATTACGTACTATTGAAGAAATGCATGGTCTTAATACACCACCACCACCTAAGGTGGTAGAGGTAAATTATCTAATGAAATTCAATGACAATGACAATCCTCACAATATGCATCCTAGTCAATGCCTTTATCAGTTTGAGAATTACATTAGAAAACAAGATCACTTCAATGCAAAAATGTTATGAAACAATTGAAATACAATCCTAATATGATTGCTCGCTTGAGTGACTTGTTATTTAGAATCTCAAATTATGTTAGAGGTGTGGGAAAACATGCCTCTATGGTTCAAACTCAACTAGAACAAGTTGCTAAATCTCAAAGAGAATTGCTTGATGAAATGAACAATAATATAAGTGATTTTGCTGTTAGAGTAGTAACTAGTGGAGGTAAAATGACTCAGGAACCACTTTATCCTGAGGGATACCCAAAAAGAATTGAACAAGGCTCTCAAAGAGTTAACATTGATGCACCTAGTCCTTCTAAAAATAAAAGGAAGAAGTAAAATGATAGGACTTTGCATGCCTCTTGTGAACCTGAAGTTGAAAAACCTCCTGATGCTACTAATGATGTTTCTATTACTGATGCTGAAACTCAATCCGGTAGTGAACACTCACCTTCTGATAATGAAAAAGATAATGATGAGGTTCATGAAAATACTCAAATAAATAATAAAGAACTAGACAATGATGTTGATATAGAATGGCTGACAAATCAACAGCAATACCTATCGGTATTTGTGAGGATGTGCCCGTTGTTGTTGCTAATGTTACTATTTTGACTGACTTTGTTATACTTGAGATGCCCGAGAACAACAACATGTCGATTATCCTTGGTAGACCCTTCTTGAATACTGCACACGCTGTTATTGATTGCAATAAAAGCAAGGTCACTTTTCATATCATTGGTAATGAGCATACGGTGCACTTTCTGAAGAAACAATTCTAAGTGAATGGTATTAATGTCATTGAAAAATCTCCGACAATCACTATTGGAAGTTTTCAACTACCTCTACCTACCGTTAAAAACAAATATGAAATGCTTATTGCTGGGGACATTCATATCCCCGTTGAGGTAACTTAGTGATTTATGAAAGTTCTTCGGTTTCATGCTAATCGAAAGTGGTTGTTAATAAGACTTGATCAACCTTATTAATGGATCATTTTTAGAGGTATGAAGTTGATGAATTTAGTGAGCACTACCTTCTGTCCCTACCTTTTATTTTCTGTTTTTATTAGTTAAATAAAAATAAATGCCATGTTTTGTCTGTTTTCTGAATTTTCCATGCAATAAAAAATGACCCAAAAATAAAAGTTGTCAGAATGCCCTGAAAATGTAATATGATTTTTTCCTAAATATTTGAGAATTTTTGGTGCAAATAATATAATAGGGAGGTGCACCTGGTGGGCACAACCCACCTGGGCGCGCCAGGACCCCCAGGCACGCCCTGGTGGGTTGTGGTCCCCACGTGGGCCCCCCTCACTTATCTCTTCATCCCACATCACCACCTACCTCCAGAAAAAATTCACCATTACTCTCTCTCTCTCGCTCTTGCTCTCTCTCTCTCTATCTCTCTCTCTCTCTCTCATGTTCTTCCTCTCAAACCAGCGGATTTCGATCTCTTTGCTCGAAGCTCTGTTTCCGAAACTGTTTCGGGGGATTGTTGCTTGGTATGCGACTCCTCCGTTTGTCCAATTAGTTTTTGTTTGAGTGGTTTATATTTTGAATAATTAGCTACTCTTGGTGCTGCTGTAGATGAGCTTGCATGTTGAATTCTTAGATTTCTAAGTAGTTTGAATGCTTGATATGGCCTCTATGCATCCCTATGAGTAGTTGCTATCAATCTTGTGAAGCTTTGTTAACAATTTTTTGTGACCCAAAATTTTTCAGAAAATCGTACGCAAATATGATGTACCTCTTTGGAAGGAGTTCTTCGAGGACGAGGTCCTCGGAGGCATCTTCTAGTAGCAGTTCGGCTCATCTGTCTTACGTTGAACCAAGTGAAAATTCTATACGAGATGTCACCACCAAATCATGTTTATGGCCATGCAACGATTATATGGTGTGTGTGTGGGCATTAAGGAAGAACTTGAGCAATATGTTCACAATGCCGAGCTCGGTCCCTACATTTCAGACAAGTGCAACCAATACCTCAACCTCACTGAATCATTTACAAAAGAATTTAAATTCCATCTTCATGAGTCTAGGGTGTCATTTGAAGTGTTGAAAACACACAAGTACAGGGGATCGTTTGTAGCCTTCTTCGATAAATAAGAGTGTCGAACCCAACGAGGAGCTAAAGATAGAACAAATATTCCCTCAAGTTCTATCGACCATCGATACAACTCTACGCACACTTGACGTTGCTTTACCTAGAAGAAGTATGAAACTATTTTGCAAGAATAAAACTATGAGTAATTAGCGAGAATAAAACAACGAATAAATTGCAAGGTAATAAAAGTGTATAGCTTTTGTCAACACGAAAGTCATTTGTCCCTAGGCAATCGATAACAAGTACCGGTAATCATTGTTGTAATTCTATATGAGGGACAGGCATGAGCTAACATACTTTCTCTACTTGGATCATATGCACTTATGATTGGACCCATAGCAAGCATCTACAACTACTAAAGATCATTAAGGTCGTGAAACCCAACCATAATATTAAGTATCAAGTCCTCTTTATCCCATACACAACAACCCACCTACTCGGGGTTTAAGCTTCTGTCACTCTTGCAACTCACCATAAGAAAATCATGAACGTATTGCAGCACCCTACAGCGGGGACCCCTCACGTTTGCGCAAGACGGAGGGCACCGTAGGACAGCACCACATATAAAATATACAATCATACCAACCAAGATCAGAATTAACCCACAGGACAAAACGGATCTACTCAAACAACATAGGATGGCCAAATATCATTGGGAAATAATATATGGAGTTGAGAACCATGTTTAAGTAGATATTACAGCAGGGAGAAGGGAGGTTACACCGCTGCATAGAGGGGGAGAGAGTTGGTGTTGACGGTAGCAAGATTTCTGATGTAGATCGTCGTCATGATCCTTGCCCCGGCAGCACTCCGGCGCCACCGGGAGAGAGGGGGAGAGCCCCCTCCTCCTTCTTCTTCCTTGGCCTCCCCCTAGATGGGAGGACAGTTCCCCCTCTGGTCCATGGCCTCCATGGCGGCGGAGGGGTAGGAGCCCCTCTGAGATTGGATCTCCCTCTCTGTTCTCTTCTGTTTCGCGCTCCCCAGATCTGGCCGAAAACTGTTTCTTATATTCCCGGAGATCCGTAACTCCGATTGCGCTGAGATTTAACATGATTTTTTTCGGATATAAGATTCCTTGCGCACGAAGTAGAGACCCAACCGACCTATGAGGTGAGCATAAGACACCTGGGTGCGCCTGGGGCCTGGGGCGCACCCTGGTGGGTTGTGTGCACTATGGGCCCCCGTTTGCATTGATTCCACCTCCCAAAAATCACATATTCCAAAATAATCCTCCGTAAACTTTTATCGTGTTTGGACTTCGTTTGATATGGATTTTCTATGAAACAAAAGCATGCGAAAAATAGGAACTAGCACTGGGCACTAGATCAATAGGTTAGTCCAATAAATCATATAAAAGGTTGCCAAAAATATGTGAAAGTTGTATAATATTAGCATGAAACAATCAAAAAATATAGATACGACGAAGATGTATCAGCATCCCCAAGCTTACTTCCTGCTCGTCCTCGAGCAAAATTATAAAAAGGATAATTTTTGATGTGGAATGCTACCTAGCATAAACTTGATCATATATCTAATCATGGCATGAATATTAAGACACGAGTGATTCAAAGGAATAGTCATCAATACTCAGGGATCCCAACAAACAATCATGTCTTTCAAAATATCAACACTAAAGAAAGCTATCCCTACAAAATCATATAATCTTGTCATGCTCTGTCTTCTTGACACAAAGTATTTATCATGCACAACCCCGATGACAAGCCAAGCAATTGGTTCATATGGTTCATACTTTTTAACGCGCTTCAGCTTTTTCAACCCTCACGCAATACATGAGCGCGAGCCATGGATATAGCACTACGGGTGGAATAGAGTATGATAATAGGGGTAAATATAGAGAAGACGAAAAAGTAAGGAAGTCTCACACCGACGCGGCTGACCAACGGGCTATATGGAGATGCCCATCAATCGATGTCAATGCGAGGAGTAGGGATTGCCATGCAACAAATGCATTAAGAGCTATAAGTGTATGAAATCTCAATATGAAAACTAAGTGGGTGTGCATCTAATCCTATAATGAAAAATTCCCACTAGTATATGAAAATGACAACATAGGAGACTCTCGATATGAAAAACATGGTGCTACTTTGAAGCACAAGTGTGGAACTAGCATGCCCCTTCTCTCTCTTTTTTTCTTTTTTTCTTTTTTTTCTTTTTTTTCTTTTTTTCTTTTTATATTTTTTACATATTTTTCTCTCTCATTGTCCGGAGTCTCATCCCGACTTGTGGGGGAATCATAGTCTCCATCATCCTTTCTTCACTAGGGCAATGATCTAAAAATGAATAATTGATGATCATCACACTTCTATTTACTTACAACTCAATATTACAACTCGATACCTATAACAAAATATGACTCTATATGAATGCCTCTGGCAATACCAGGATATGCAATGATCTAGCGTAACATGCATAAAAATGATGAACGGTGGCTGAGCCACAAATACTATGTCGGCTATATGATCATGCAAAGCAATATGACAATGAATGCTCAAGTCATCAAAATGGAAGCGGTGGAAGTTTCATGGCAATATATCTCAGAATGGCTATGGAAAGACCATAATAGGTAGGTATGGTGGCTATTTTGAGGAAGATATAATCAGGCTTATGTGTGATAGAGCGTATCATATCACGGGGTTTGGATGCACCGACGAAGTTGGCACCGACTGTCGAGGTGAGAAAGGGCAATGCACGGCACCGTAGAGGCTAGCAAATTGCGAAAAGGTAAGAGTGCGTATATTCCATGGACTCACATTAGTCATAAAGAACTCATATACTTATTGCAAAACTTTATTAGCCCTAGAAGCAAAGTACTACTATGCATGCCCCTAGGGGGATATATTGGTATGAAAAGACCATTGCTAGTCCCCGACCGCCACTCATAAGGAAGACAATCAATAATAAATCATGCTCCAACTTCATAGCATAACTAGAGACTATACGTGCATGCTTCGGGAATCACAAACCTTAACACCAATATTCTTACTAACCACAACCGTTTACTAGTACCTCCCACATATTCCATCTCTATATCGCAAAACTATTGCAGGGAATCAAACATATCATATTCAGTGGTCCATAAGTTTTATGAAGGATTTCATGACTAACCATGCAACTAACCAATTCCTGTTGACTCTCTAAATAGATATAAGTGAAGCATCAGAATTTAATTCTTTCTACAAAAGATCATGCTCTAACAAATATAAGTGAAGCAAAATAGCATTCTTCAAATAATGGTTTTCTATGTGAAGAGAAACAGGCAATCCAAACTTCAATTGATATAAGTGAAGCACATGAAGCATTCTATAAAGCCATACTAAAAAGATATAAGTGAAGTGCAATGTGCATTCTATAAATCAACCATGGACTATCTCATACCAGCATGGTGCATAAAATAAAAATGAAAAATAAACACAAAAGATGCTCCAAGATTTACACATATCATGTGAACGAAACAAAGACAAAAACATACCGATACTTATTGAAGAAAGATGGGATGCCTTCCGGGGCATCCCCAAGATTAGATGCTTGAGTCTCCTTGAATATTTACTTGGGGTGCCTTGGGCATCCCCAAGCTTGACATATTGCCTCTCCTCCTTCTCCTCATATCGGGACCTCCTCGATCTTTGATCACTTCATCCACACAAAACTCAACAGAAAGCTCAGTAAGATCCGTTAGTATAATAAAGAAAATCACTACTATAAGTATTGTTGAAAACCAATTCATATTTTGTTTTTTCATTTTAGCTACTATAATATAACTTTTCCATGTCTTATACCACCGATAAAAATCGATAGTTTCATCAAAATAAGCAAAACAATGCATCAAAAACAGAATCTGTCTTAAACCGGACAGTCTGTAGTAATCTGAACATCCCATAGTTCTGGTACTCCAAAAATTCTAAAAAATTAGGATTTAATAAAAAAATTGTATAGAAAGACTATGCAAAAAAAATTAGAAGCTTTTGACATTCCAATAAAAAATGTAAAATCGCGCACTACATCCAAAGTCTATGTTTTTGCACCGCACATACCAACAAGTAATCTAATCATCCAAAAGGCAAATCTTGGCACAATAATTTTACAATACAATGTATTCGTACAAGGGGATAATTATTTTTGTTGAAAATTTTCTATAGTTAAGATTCACAAATTTCCATGCGCATGAACAAAGTTCAAGGCTAGCTCCTACTTTCATAATGCTCGTCCCTCTCACTTTCACTTTTCTTTTTGTGAAGTTTTAAGTTCCCCTCTATATTTTTTGTTTTTAAACTTTATAAAAGCACTCAACAAAAATAAATGACTCTCTAGAACTTTCGGGTTGTCTCCCTGGCAGCGCTTTCTTTAAAGCCATTAAGCTAGGCATAAAGTGCTCAAGTAATGAATCCACCCGGATCCCAAGGTATATCAAAGCCAAATTTAATTAGCAATGATTTGGCATTTAGTAGTGAGCACAAAGCAACATATATCATGCAATGACGGAGTCTAACTCTCTTCCTATGCATCGGCATGTCATAAAAGAACAATTCATGCACATCAAGTAAAGGCCAACGCATAGTATACGCAGTTTCTTGCAATTTTATCGTGTTGGAAACATAGAGAGGCGGAGATATAGTTCCTCTCTTATAATAATTGCAAGTAGGATAAGAAATCACATGCATATTATATTCATGAAAATTATCATGTGCAATGTAGAATGCAACCCATCAATATAATCCTTAATAAGTGCAAACTTCTCTGATATAGTGTAGTTTGGAGAATTCAAAAAGATAATAGGACTATCATGTGCGGGTGCAATAGCAACAATTTCATTCTTAACATAAGGAACTATAGCAAGTTCATCTCCATAAGCATAATTCATATTGGCATCTTAGCCACAAGCATAGCAAGCATCAAGTTCACCAAAAAGGTATATTCTAAAAGAATCAATGGGATCATAGCAATTACCATAGCATTCATCCTTCGGTACGAATGAAGGGGCATTAAACAATGTATGAGTTGAAGTGTTACTCTCATTAGAAGGTGGGCATGGGTAGCTAATCCGCTCTTCCTCCATTTTTTTTGCGCTCTCCTCATCATCTTTTTCATCCAATGAGCTCGCAGTTTCATCAATTTCTTCTTCCATAGACTCCTGGAAAATATTAGTCTCTTCATGGACAGCGGAGACTTTCTCAATGAATACATCAATATAATAATTGAATTTATAATTATCATAGCAATATTTAAGGATAGCAACATTTTCAGGTCTATAAACTGAATCATCAAAATCTTCAAACTTTTCAAACAAAGATTCAATTTCATAAGCACCATTGAAGGCAACAAAATCTTCTATTTGTTCCACATCATAATAATCATATCTACGATTAGCATAAGAAGCTAAGGTTTCATTATCATTAAATTTGCATGAAAAGGGAAGGTGAGGGAGTCCTGGATTAGGGGGTCTCCGGACAGCCGGACTATATCCTTTGGCCAGACTGTTGGATTATGAAGATACAAGATTGAAGACTTCATCTCGTGTCCAGATGGGACTCTACTTGGCGTGTAAGGCAAGCTAGGCAATACGGATATGTATATCTCCTCCTTTGTAACCGACCTTGTGTAACCCTAGCCCCTCAAGTGTCTATATAAACCGGAGGGTTTTAGTCCGTAGGACAACATACAATCATACCATAGGCTAGCTTCTAGGGTTTAGCCTCTGTGATCTCGTGGTAGATCTACTCTTGTACTACCCATATCATCAATATTAATAAAGCACGACGTAGGGTTTTACCTCCATCAAGAGGGCCCGAACCTGGGTAAACCATTGTGTCCCCTGCCTCATGTTACTAGCCGCCTTAGACGCACAGTTCGGGACCCCCTACCCGAGATCCGCCGATTTTGACACCGACATTGGTGCCTTCATTGAGAGTTCCTCTGTGCCATCGCCAGAAGGAAGGATGTCTTGTCTCGTCTTTAAAGACGGTACTACTATTGGGGGAGCTTTGGCTGTCGGCCAAACTCTCTGGCTAGGCGGGTTCATTATGACCGCCTGTTCGGCCGCCGTGTCGACGATGAATTCTTGGGTCATCGAAAACAGCCTCCACGTCAAATCGGCACTCGCCGAACAGATGGATCCAATGGAGCTCTCCTCCTTAAACAAGCTCTTGGATCGCATCGCCGCCTTGGGAGTCGCTACGGACTATGATCGGATTGGGCTTAAACCCGATCAAAGGGATATTAATTATCCACCGATCACCCATCATATTGCAGTTGTGGAGGAACAATGCGGCGACCTTTCCTCTATCCTGAGGACCAAATATGTCTGGATTCCCGAGCTCTCCGAGCCGGACGCCCGTTTGCGGGAGGAAAACATCCAATCCCTGAACTTAGAGTCAGGTAGCGGACCAGGATTAGCGGGTAACATCCCGGAACCGGAACTTCCAAAATTGGAAATTCCTCGGCCCCTGGATCCCAGATCGGGTAGGGGTTTGGATTCAATTCCACCCACCCACCCAAACACAAGCGACCTTTCCCATATCAGGCAAGAGCCCCAGGAAACAGTACATCATTACTGGGCTAGATTCCTCCTTGCGATGAACAAGGTTAAGGACTGTCGCGAGGAAAACGCAATCTTATTTTTCCGCAATAATTGCATGGACAAGGGAATCTTTAACGCCATAAATCACCGTGAGATAACACGCTTCGCTGACTTGGCGTCCATAGTACGAAAGTACTATGCGATGGAAAGTGCCTGGAAAACCGAAACAAACTTTTGGGATAATCCGGCCCTGAACACAAACCCAGTCCGAAATAAAAGGGTGCATTATAACAATACACCCGGGTTAACTACCAAAAAGCAAAAACCCTCTACGGGGCAAGGAACAGTACTAGAGGGATGGCTCAACGGACCCTGCAAAATTCATAGCACGACAGATATGATACCAACGCACAGCCTTAGAGCATGTTGGATACTCCGGCAGGTGGGCAAAAGTGGTGAGGATCTTCTTATCCCACATACCACAGAGCACCATCTAGTGGATAACAATACGGTGTTAACAGTGTTCGAGACCTTTGCGTCAAATAACAGGCGCAAGCGAACACTCCGCGGCATGGCCGAAATCTGCCACGTAGCAGCAACAAATCCATGGAGTGACACGGCTATTACCTTCAATGCCAGTGATGAACCCAAATTCTGAACAGCCCGAGCACCAGCCGCACTGGTCCTCAGTCCAATCGTGGACAGCTTTCGACTCACCAAAGTACTCATGGACGGCGGCAGCGGACTAAACCTCATCTATGAGGAAACCCTTCAAAAGATGGAAATAGACTGGAACCGCATTGAGCAAAGTAGCACAACCTTTAGAGGAATTATCCCCAGTCGGGAAGCACGCTATGCTGGGAAAATCACACTAGATATGCTATTCGGCACGCCGGACAATTACAAGTTCGAAGAAATTACATTCCAAGTGGCCCCGTTCAGCAGTGGCTATCACGCTCTTTTAGGACGGGAGGCGTTCACAATCTTCCAAGCCGTACCCCATTATGGGTACATGAAGCTTAAAATGCCCGGACCCAACCGAATCATCACTCTCGTTAGTGATCCGGACAGAGCACTCCGTGCCGAAAACAAAACAGCGGCATTGGCCCTCGAGGCATTATCAGAAGCCCTCTCGGCCGAGGAGTTAACCACACTACGCTCCATAGTGGACAGGGACGATGTGATACTCGACAAGAGATCCAAGTCCACCTCTTTTAAACTAGCGGATGAAATAGCCAAATTCCAAGTCCACCCAACGGACCCTACCAAAACAGCCTCCATCGGGGCACAGTTAAACCCCGCTGTGGACGCCGCACTACGAGAGTTCCTGCGCGAGAATTGGGACATATTCGCCTTGCATCCTTCAGACATGCCAGGAATCCCACGCAGGCTGGTCGAGCATAGCCTCAATATCCTAAAGGGATTCAAGCCGGTCAAGCAAGCTCTTCGGTGTTTCTCCGAACCTAAGAGACATGCCATGGGAGAAGAACTAGCCAAGTTATTGGAGGCGGGATTAATCAGAGAAATAAAACATCCGGACTGGCTAGCAAACCTGGTGATGGTACCAAAGAAGGACAAATCCTAGCGGCTTTGCGTCAATTTCAAAGACCTCAATAAAGCTTGCCCAAAGGATCCCTTCCCCCTCCCATGCATCGATCAAATCATTGACGCTACCGCAGGACACGAGTCATAGTGTTTCCTCGACGCATACTCCGGTTACCACCAAATCAAGATGGCGGAGTCCGACCAAGCCGCAACGGCATTGATCACACCATACGGTCCCTTCTGTTTCAACACAATGCCTTTTGGGCTCAAAAACGCTGGCGCAACATATCAGCACATGATTCAGACATGTCTGGAGAAACAAATTGGCAAAACAGTAGAGGCATACGTAGACGATGTGGTCGTCAAAACCAAACACGTCGACTCTTTGATAGATGACTTGAGGCTCACATTCGACAACCTCCGAACATATGACATCAAGCTCAATCCGGAAAAATGCGTTTTCGGCGTGCCAGCCGGAAAGCTCCTGGGATTCATTGTCTCCAGTAGAGGTATCGAAGCTAATCCGTCCAAAATCCGAGCGTTGTCATAGTTGGCTACCCCAACAGACCTCAAACAAATTCAGAAGCTAAGTGGATGCGTGGCGGCTCTAAGCCGCTTTATCTCCCGCTTGGGAGAAAAGGCTTTACCCCTTTATCGCCTCCTTCGGTGCACCGAACACTTCGAGTGGACGGACGTGGCCACAGCCGGATTGGAAGAAATAAAGGCCATTCTGGCAACCAACCCGATCCTGGCTGCACCAAACATCTGCGAACCAATGTTGTTGTACATTACGGCAACTCATCAAGTTGTAAGCGCGGTGCTCGTTGTCGAACGGGAAGCGGATGGACAGAAATTCCCTCTTCAAAAGCTGGTATACTATGTATCCACTGTCCTCACTCCATGCAAATCACGGTACCCGCATTACCAAAAAATAGCATATGCGGTATTCATGGCATCGCGGAAACTGCGACACTACTTTCAAGAGTGTTCGATTATAGTAGCCTCGGAAGTGCCACTTAATGATATTATCAACCGCGACGCTACGGGCCAGATTGCCAAATGGGCCATTGAGCTCCTCCCATTCGACATAACATACAAACCTCGCCGAGCCATTGAATCGCAAGTACTGGCCGACTTCTTCGCCGAATGGACGGAGGACGAACTCCCTAAAGAGTACGGCGCATACTCCAATTGGATCATGCACTTCGACGGTTCTAAAATGCTAGCTGGTCTAGGGGCTGGCATCATCCTGACGTCCCCAACCAGAGATACCATTCGGTACATACTGCAAATATTGTATACAGATTCCAACAATGCAGCCGAATACGAAGCTCTGTTGCATGGTCTTCGGATGGCAGTCTCCATGGGCATTCAACGCCTGGAGGTGCGTGGGGATTCAAACCTCGCAATATCAAACCTCCAAGGATCCAAAAATGGCGGCCTATCGAAATGCCGTCCTAAAAATATCAGCTCGGTTCGAGGGACTCGAATTTCACCATGTGGCTCAGGAAAACAATCTGGCGGCGGATATCCTCGCCCGCATCGGCGCAAAACGCGACGCGGTCCCCCCCAACATATTTCTGGAAAGGCTCTTCAAGCCATCCGTAGCATGGGAAGGGGACATCGGTAACAATAGTCCGGATCCGACCAAAATAACCGATACCGAACTCTCTGACACAATCGGAGGCTCCGCCACCGAAATAACACCTTCAGCCCACGAAGTAATGGCCATTATTGCCCCGTGGATAGAACCATTCCTGGCCTACCTAACTAGACATGAACTTCCGGAGGACCAAAATAAGGCACGCTGCATAGTGCGGAGATCCAAGGCCTACAGGGTCCACAAGGGAGAATTGTACAAGAAAAGCACTACCGGAGTCCTTCAAAGGTGCATCTCCAAACAGGAAGGGCGGAATCTTTTGGCAGAAATTCACGCCGGACTCGGCGGTCATCACGCCGCAGCCCGGGCTCTTGTAAGCAAGGCCTACCATACAGGATTCTATTGGCCAACGGCCCGGGCAGATGCACAGGACTTGGTCCAACATTGCGCCGGTTGCCAGCTCTTTGCAAATCAAAGCCACATGCCACCCACCACCCTCCAAACAATCCCCATTACATGGCCCTTTGCGGTCTGGGGGATTGACATGGTTGGACCCCTTAAAGGGGGAACCCACAAGAAAAAATACTTATTGGTCATGGTGGATAAATTCACCAAATGGATAGAGGCCAAACCGATTAAAACAGCCGAATCCGGACCGGTGATAGATTTCATATCCGAGGTTGTACACCGTTACGGCGTCCCCCACAGCATCATCACTGATAACGGCACGAACTTCACGGCCGACGAGGTAAAACTCTGGTGCAGCAAAATGGGCATCAAGCTCGATTATGCCTCAGTCTATCACCCACAAACCAACGGTCAAGTCGAGAGAGCAAACGGTCTTATAATGAGCGGCATTAAACCTAGATTAGTGCGTTCCTTAACGGAGTCTAACACACACTGGGTAGAGGAGCTCGACTCCGTACTCTTGGGGCTGTGGACCATGCCGAATCGCAATACCGGATATACACCCTTCTTTATGGTGTACGGCGCAGAGGCAGTCTTACCCTGTGACATAATTCATGACTCACCTAGAGTGCGCATGTACGAAGAAAGAGAGGCCGAGCTCGATCGGCAGGACAGTCTGGACACCTTGGAGGAGGAGCGCGACGTAGCCAAAGCCCGTTCCGCATTTTATCAGCAATAGGCTCGCAGATACCAAAGCAGAGAAGTACGGGCCAAAACTTATAACATTGGCGAACTAGTTCTACGCCTGCCGGATAAGAAAAAGAACAAGCTCGAGCCCAAATGGGAAGGTCCCTTCATTATCGACCAAGTTCTGACCGGTGGAGCATACCGACTGCGGGATGCATCGACTAGTCGACTCGAGCCGAACCCATGGAACGCGGCCAGGCTCCAAAGATTCTACGCCCAGCACTGGACTCTATGTTAGTCCCCTCCCTTTGTCCATTTTTCACAAATACATTATCTGTCTTGTTTTCCTTTCTTTCTTTCTTTTCTTATTTCTCTAGGCCTTCAAGGGTCACTTTGTGCCTTGTTTGCACATTACAGATGCGATAGCCGCACTCTTCATACCTGGGGGTTTCTTTCACAGAAGCTTAAATTATTTATCCGGGCTTCATGCCCCACACATGTGTTATACTTCCGCATGTACCTTTTTTCACCATTATATGCATCGATATGACTTAAGTTTTGTCCAAGCTGGGTTGCCTGGCTCTTGTATTTCTGCCCTACGTTCCCGTTAATTCGGCTAGGGCATAAGGGGAGCACCTCTGCGATTGTTACCGCCGGGTCAGCCGGATGTGTACCTCAGACTGGGTGAAGCCGAAAGCTAGCGTTCTTAAGGGAATATTCGGTCAGCGAACAAAAGATGACTCTTATTTTTCATATCTGCCCCCAGATGTTTTTCTTGCGTTTCCCATCGCAGTCCGGACATGCACTTTAGGGCATGCTTGCCCAGGGAAAGGAACCCTTAACGGAACTATTCTCCCTGGAAGATGTTTCTTACTACCCATGTAATATGACATAACTAGTTGGGCACTTGTCTGATAAAGCACTAATGACCCCTATGCCTAGTCTCCACACATACCCCGGTTCTTATATAACTGAGCGGGTATTCGGATACACTCCGGACTATTGGGCCTGGAGGCTGAAGCGAAAAGGTCTGCAACGACAAATGATCTACAATCCGGCTAGAAGGCATTATACATGTCACTTCAATTACATAGTCATGCAGACTGACTAAATTCTTCTTCTATACCATCCAACAGGTGGTCTAGCTTACAATCCTGTTGGGAATACTTTGCGGCTAATTCTACTTGCCCATAAACTAAGATAATGGGAATCTCTTTTCCGTCGGGCCCCACAGGTCCGACCTCGGCCATGTGATTTGGGTCTGTTTTGGTATACCGCATCTTCACCATGGCCCAGGCTTCTCTGGCACCCTGTCGGCAGGTTGATATCTTCCATAAACAGAATCGCCGCCGTGCTCCTTTGAGCTTCTCTGCAAGCTCCGCACCACCCTCTAGCAGGGAGACGGACGGCCACAAGGCCTGGGCAACACCCTGCATCACTTGCCAAACTTGTTCGTGCAGATGTGACAGCTCGGACAGAAGATCACCCGCAGGCCGAGGAATTTCCTCTGCGGGACAACCCGTCAGCATACCTACAGACGTAACGCTGTTAGTAGGCTTCTTCGCCGATTACCTTTAAAGGATTCGTGCAAGCACTTACTAAAAATGCCGCGTTGAAGACTCTTATTCTCCTTCTCGGAGTCTGCAAGCTGGCCCCGAACGTATTTTAGTTCCATGTTCAGCCTTATATCGGCGTCTTGGAGATTGTTTTTCTCCCGCCTAACCTCAGTCAGCACGCGTTTGCCAGCTTCTAGCTGCCGCATAACATGCTGGTCCCCCGGATTTTCTCCAGATTCATCTGCAAAATCTATTGTTAGATCTGCAGCCATGCCGTGCACTATATGGTAACCATCATTCTTTAAAATATTACCAGTGGGAGGTTTTTTCTGTTCCTGCAATGCGGCAATGGCGGCCCGCAGTTGGGTCTTGCATTCCTCCAGCACCTGGGATAGCCTAATATTCTTCTCTGTAAGAACCTGCACAATAAAGATGATCCTTAAATCAGTTCTGCTAACTGTTTCAAGTCTCGGGGGCTACTGATACATACAAATCGTCAGATTCACTCACCCTTACATCCTTTACATACTGATCCGTGGCTCTGGCTAGACCATCTTGAGCGGCACCGAGGTACGCCTCTCTAGAATTAAAGGCATCAAACGCCTCTAGTGAGAAATAAGCGTCACGGAGTACGGCCTGGCGGCGCCTATGATTCATGGCGCTTTCCACTTCTAAGTTTGTAGCAGGTAACCTATCCGCATCCTCTGTAGGGGGATTATCCGGCGCCTACCCCATATCGGCTTTTGCCCTCGTGTCCGGTCCTGGTGCCCGACTGGTGGAAGCGTGATCGGCGACATCACCGGACATATTCTGGCGAGCGTTTTTTCTATTAAAGAAACACGAGCATCATTATATTTTGAGAAAGACGACAACCACGGAGCAGGGTTTGTTGTACCTTTGCACCGACGTCTCCGTCCTAACCGCCTTCCTTTTTGGCCTACCTGGCCTCGGCGCCTCCTGTTGGCGCGTTGCTGCAAGGCGTCCCGAATGCCTTCCTAAAAAGGCCATGTGAATATGGTGGGGGAAGTGTCTAAAAGGGGATCCTACCGTTTTGAGTTGGGACTTTTCGGTTTTTCTTACGTGTGATGCAGGGAGCAGTCCGGGATAGTCGACCGTAATGGCCACCATGGTGTCGTCGCAGCTTAACTGATAGAACTGCCGGTTTATCAGCTCCATGGAGATAACCGGATCTTCTTCGAGTCCGGAGTCGAGGGCCTGGTCTGGGTCCTCCGGTTGTGGAGAAGGGCTGCAGACCTCCTTTATGGCCATTCGCAGTTCCTACCGTAAATTGCCAAGGTGAATACTTACAATGAAAAACGCGGGAAGATGGAAGTAAGGGGATATAGCTTATCCAGCTTGGAGGATTGTACATGGAGAATCCGTCCCGTGGCTTGATGCGGGTGAACTCCTCCTCCTCTCCCTTGAATAGTTCGGACAACATTTTTGCTAATGTGGCAGCATCGCCTGGACCCTTACGCCCGTAGCGGGTGGCGTCATCCTCCCCGTTGAAACACCATAAGGGATGCCCACAATATTGAAGTGGTTGCACTCCCCGCATTATGCAAATCGACATAACTTCAGTTATTGTCAAATCTGACTGAGCGAGTGCCTTAATCCGGTTCATCAGATAGAGGATGTCTCTGTCGTCTTCCACCTAGGGGCTCCACGGGTGCCAACTTCGGCTCTTCTTCAGAGGAGCATTGTTGAACTCAGGAAGACCCCGCCGAACAGGGTCCGGAAGGGGAACGTCCTCCATATAAAACCATTCTGAAGGCTAGTCTTCGGACGACTTCTTCGGGGTACCGGACAGATATCCGGTATCGCTGATGCGCCATACTTTGGCTCCACCCACTTGATAAAGTGATTCCCTCTGTGTGCGAGGGACGAGGCAAAATAGCCTTTTCCACAGCTCAAAGTGAGCCTCGCAGCCCAGGAACAACTCGCAGAGAGCAACATAGCCGGCGATGTGTAGGATGGAGGCAGGGGTGAGATTGTGTAGTTGGAGGTCGTAGAACTCCAGGAGCCCGCGGAGGAACGGATGAATTGGAAATCCAAGTCCCCTTAGTAAGTAAGGAACAAGGCAAACCCGTTCCCCCATTGAGGGACAGGGAAAGTTCTCCGCTTGCAACCCGCCATTGTAGGTGGCGAGCCCGGCTTGAACGGGCACCATGTATGCCGGAGGAAGAAATCCTTTGGTCTGCAGTTCGACCAATCGACTATGTGGAACTGAACACCTCTCCCAATCAGCAAGCTTAGGGCTATGGGGGCGGGAGGAGGAGCTGCGGAGGTTGGCCATGCTGGAATGGATCTTTCCGAAACGTGCTCTGATGGATTCTCGCTGAGGGGAGGATGGTGTGGATCGGATCTAAGAATCCCAATCCCTTTAATAGACAATTTATTTATCTGGCTAGGGGGGTGAATGTAAAAATGCCCTGGCGCCTCGTATTCGTTCGAGAAATTGCCCTTATTGGGCACAGAAGCCAAGAGGATCAACATTTATGGGGCCGGATACTATTTATAAACACTTGGAAATTGGAGAAGAACCCGCCTTGCAATGCCGAAAACAATACTGCGCGCCGGACTCGTCGTCATTGAAGCCTGGTTCAGGGGCTACTGAGGGAGTCTTGGATTAGGGGGTCTCCGGACAACCGGACTATATCCTTTGGCCGAATTGTTGGATTATGAAGATACAAGATTGAAGACTTCATCTCGTGTCCGGATGGGGCTCTACTTGGCATGGAAGGCAAGCTAGGCAATACGGATATGTATATCTCCTCCTTTGTAACCGACCTTGTGTAACCCTAGCCCCTCCGGTGTCTATATAAACCGGAGGGTTTTAGTCCATAGGACAACATACAATCATACCATAGGCTAGCTTCTAGGGTTTAGCCTCTCTGATCTCGTGGTAGATCTACTCTTGTACTACCCATATCATCAATATTAATCAAGCAGGACGTAGGGTTTTACCTCCATCAAGAGGGCCCGAACCTGGGTAAAACATTGTGTCCCCTGCCTCCTGTTACCAGCCGCCTTAGACGCACAGTTCGGGACCCCCTACCTGAGATCCGCCGGTTTTGACACCGACAGAAGGTGTGGAGCGTTCATCCTAGAGCAACAAGTATAATCATATATTAAGCATAGCTTACGAGCATACCAATGCAACATATGAATTTGATCCCATAACTATTTTCCTTTTTGAATCAAGCGATAATCCCTTAAGTATTCACGTTGATCCAACGTTACTCCCATTATCAAGTTGAATGGGGTTTTCTCAGGATTATCAAAGTGGTGCATAATATTTTTCACATAACGAGCATCGAGGGTTTTAGGAGGTTCCCCATCTCCATGAGTAGCAAGTACCACTAATTTTTTTGGTGTTTCGTGTTACATATCCATAACTAAAGAGAGAGAATAACTTAGAACATAAAATAAAAACTACTTGGTGATAAAAGCAAAACAAGCACACACGAGAACATTCACCACACGCTATTGCTCCCCGGCAACGGTGCCAGAAAAAGGTCTTGATAACCCACAATATTGGGGATCGTTTGTAGCCTTCTTCGATAAATAAGAGTGTCGAACCCAACGAGGAGCTAAAGGTACAATAAATATTCCCTCAAGTTCTATCGACCACCGATACAACTCTACACACACTTGACGTTTTCTTTACCTAGAACAAGTATGAAACTATTTTGCAAGAATAAAACTACGAGTACTTTGCGAGAATAAAACTATGAATAAACTGCAAGGTAATAAAAGTGGATAGCTTTTGTCGACAAGAAAGTCATTTGTCCATAGGCAATCGATAACAAGTATCGGTAATCATTCTTGTAATTCTATATGAGGGAGAGGCATGAGCTAACATACTTTCTCTACTTGGATCATATGCACTTATGATTGGACCCCTAGCAAGCATCCACAACTACTAAAGATCATTAAGGTCGTGAAACCCAACCATAGCATTAAGTATCAAGTCCGATTAATCCTATACGCCACAACCCACCTACTCGGGTTTAAGCTTCTGCCACTCTCGCAACCCACCATAAGAAAATCATGAATGTACTGCAACACCCTATAGCGGGGACCCCTCACGTTTGCGTGAGATGGAGGGCACCATTGGGTAGCACCATATATAAAATATACAATCATACCAACCAAGATCACGATTAACCCATAGGACAAAATGTATCTACTCACACATCATAGGATAGCCAAATATCATTGGGAAATAATATATGGAGTTGAGCACCATGTTTAAGTAGAGATTACAGTGGGGAGAAGGGATGTTACACCGCTGCATAGAGGGGGGAGAGTTGGTGTTGACGGTAGCAAGATTGTTGATGTAGATCATCGTCGTGATCCTTGCCCTGGCAGCACTCGGGCGCCACCGGGAGAGAGTGGGGAGAGCCCCCTCCCCCTTCTTCTTCCTTGGCCTCCCCCTAGATGGGAGGAGAGTTCCCCCACTGGTCCATGGCCTACATGGCATCGGAGGGGTGGGAGCCCCACCGAGATTGGATCTCCCTCTTTGTTCTCTTCTGTTTCGTGCTCCCCAGATCTGGCCGAAAACCATTTCTTATATTCCTGGAGATTCATACTCCGATTGCGCTGATATTTTAACATGATTTTTTTTCTGGATATAAGCTTCTATGCGCCCAAAGTAGAGACCCAACCGACCTACGAGGTGAGCATAAGACACCTGGGCGCGCCTAGGGCCTGGGGCGCGCCCTGGTAGGTTGTGGGCATTGTGGGCCCCCGTTTGCATTGATTCCACCTCCCAAAAATCATATATCACTACAAAAAAGTACACTTCCGTAATGATACATGTTTGTCACAGTAGGTCACATTTTCTGTCATGCATGTACATCCATGACAAATTTATGACAGAATCAAGATAGTCATACATGTGCTGTCGTAGAAGTGTTCCATGACATTACCAAAATTATCATCACGGAAGTGTCCACTTCCATGACGATAAATCGCGTGTCACAGAAGTGCTTTCGTCAAGGGTGACCGACACGTGGCATCCACCGTAATGAGACGCCATTAAGCTATCGGGTCCGGTTTTGGATCCGATAACCCGTTAACAGCCCCGACCAATGGGGATTTTCCACATGTAAAATCATCATTGGCTGCAGGAAACACGTGTTGGCTCACCGTTGGGACAGATGTCATACACTCATTGGACCCAAAGCGCCTATCATATGTCAACACGTGGCACGGCCCAACATAGGCCCACTCCTGTGAAAAGGACGGCCCGTTTGACTTGGTCAAAAGGTGGCGGGCCGGCCCACGACAATCCTGTTAACGGCGTGTTCGCATATAGCCCATTTACAACCCGCTAACCCAGTTCCCGTTTACGGCCTATCCGAATTAGGCCCAGTAGCGTCATCTGGGCATCCAATATAATTCCAGCCCGTTTTAACTTCTGGCTCATGTATGGCCCATGACGTCTTTCGGCCCATATGAGGCCCTTAGTAATTCTCGACCCATTAACGGCCCGTGGTAAAACTGACCCGTAATGAAATTGTATCACTTTATACCCATTAACGGCACGTGGTGAAACTGGCCCGTAATGAACAGTGTATCACTTTATACCCATTAACGACCCATTATTCCGTTGGGCCGTTTCCAGCCCATGTTATCTTTCGGCCTTCTTAGGGCCCATTTATTCTTGGGCTCATTTCCAGCATTCGTTTACTTACGGCCCGTTACTGTTATTTTCTGCTTGTGGGCCAAATTCAGCCCGTGGTTACAGTCGGCCCATTTGTGGCCCGTTAATACGTTGGGCCATTTTCATAGCACCATCAAATACGGCCGATAAACGACAGCTCGTTATGGTCGGCCCATGAACGGACGATTTCAACTCTAGCCCATTTATGGCCATAATGTGGTCTGTTATTGGCCCATGTTTGGCCAACCGATCATACGGCCCGGAGAAGGCCCATTGCTGATACGGCCCATAGAAGGCCCATTGTGTCTACGACCCGTATAAGGCCCATTGTTTCTACGACCCGTAGGAGGCCCATGTTAACTACGGTAAATATGTAGCCCATGGTTGTTGTGGCCTAGTTTTTAAAAATAGGTTATTGCAGCCACTAGCAAACCGCAGAAAAAGAACTGCATTGACTACAAGAAAACAAAAAAACAAGACAATAAGGAAATAAATTAGCAAGCAACTTACGCTAGGTTATCACGGATATTACACATATTACATCCACTGGGCATCAAAGTTTGCCACCAGTGCAAATATAGGGAACAAAGCAGCATATAAACGCCGCAGCAAAACAAGTCCAGAACTGAAACCACTTCAGAAGAGCTCAAGAAACAATATCCTGGGTACCCATAATGCTAGCAAGATGCTTACCAAACTTATTAACTTTCTCTTGTTTGGCGCTTAAATCCTCCAGCACTTGTTGTTGCACTAGAAAGTATGCATCTGAATTCTGTAGGGACTTCCTCAGTCCTTCGGCTTCCTGTCGCATAACATCTGATCGATGTCTTTCAACTTGAAGTTGAGACTCAAGAAGCCGAACTGATTCAGGCAGCGAGTTCGAAGAGCTAGTGCTAGCAGTAGTAGCCAGTAACTCGAACACTACATCAAGACAGGACTTTGGGGTTGTCTCATTGTCTTCAATATAGTTTTTATCAGCTTTCTTGGAGACCAACAGGGATGTCTCACTGTCTTGAACCTTATCTGCATTACTTCCTTTACCATTGCATAACGGGCTACTCTTCTCCAATATTTTATCCGTGTTCTAAAAGAGAAACAAACAAACACATCGCAGGTTTAGAATGTAGTATATGAAACTCATTTTGGTAAACCAGTTCAGTAGTAAGGTGGACATGATAACAACATGAAACAAACATATATCTATGTAGTATGGTCACTGTATGGTCTATATCATTCTAGTTTATGTTGCCAAATCAAGATAGATACAGTTAGAATCATATCTATATAAGAAAAAGCAGCATAGACAGAATATAAGTGTGGGAAACTACACAGCAATAACAACACTTGTAATGTGCATGGCATGAGAACATAACTGTTTATTCAATTGAAACTGAAATCAACATAGAGCAAGTTACAACAGCAAACACGTTAAAGAAACAGGTTTAAAACATATCTGTTGTGCCATTGGTGTTTCAATTGCATCCTTCAAATTTGAAATTAGTTGGTATGAGTAAATACAGTGATGCAAGAGCAGAGTAGTATGGACCATAGCTACGGAACCTGATCTAAGAACAATTCTTCTTCTACTTTAAGCATTGACTTGGGGTTCAAAGTGGTGGTCCTCGTGCTTTGGGCACTGCAGTTGCCTTACTAACTGCTCGTGTTTGGGTGCTCTGTGGTGGAGACGGTGATGTGTCAACAGGAACTGGGTTAATATCTGCCGTGGATGGAGCCGCGCCGTGTCGGCTCCGGACCAAGCGCCGGCAGCACCGTGAAATCGAATCAAGAAGAAAATGCGGCGATTAGTGTACAACCTCTTTGGTGGCGCCGATTAGGCCGCAGCTTCATCCGAGGAAACGGTGATCATGATGCTCTTTCAGTGGTGCAGGTGAAGACGGTGGTGTGGGAATTGAGGTGGCGCAAAAGACGAGAGGAACATCGGGGCAACTCCTTGGAGGTGGAGGACGGGGTGGCTGAACTGGCGGGATGACTAGATCGACGACGGATCCTCATCCGGTACAGTGGATGAGGGACGTCGAGGTGTTGTTGTGGACGACGTCGTTGGGGAAGAGGCTCCGGCTGGGTGGCGGACGGAGGAGGGTGTGGGGCTTCATGGGTTTTCCCAGCCTCGGTGTACGAATGGGTGGACGGATGGGATGGGAGTGGGGAACCATGGCTTAGGGACGCGCTTGTCTGAAATGTGGAGTAAGTTACGAAAGTGCCCCCACCGATTTGAGGCGGTTCATTCGGTTCAGGGGTATCACGGGCATTTCACGTGTTAGGATTTCATAGGAGGTGGGAATTTTCGCGCGCGTTGTAATTTTGGAATAGCAAGGCGCGGGTTGAGATGGAGGGTGTTGTCGGAGCACAACGAGACAAAGATATATCTTAAATATTTCGGGCTAACAAGGTGTGGGTTGAAATTTCCGCACAAGCCTAACGTGTACGCTACCAAATCAATTCGCACTACAAATGTCATTCAAAACTTCGAATTCATGTTATGTTCAATTAAAATATTTTGCTACATGTATAGTGCATGCAACCTACTACTCAAATGAACGTTTTAGTGCAATCCAAACGTATATACTACCGCTTAAATATGAACTAAATTTGAATTCGTTTCTCTATTTGAATAAGACCTACAATAATGATTGTTGTGAAGTCAAAGCATTTGAATTTGTTTCTCTATTTTAATAAGATCTAAAATCATCATTATTGTCAAGTTAAACCATCGTTTGTGTATTAGCTTCACAGCACACCACATGATTAGTCTCGAGTTACATATGAACTATGTGTACTATATGAACTCGAACTCGATTTTTTGAATCCACTTTATGTTGATTTCAAATCATAGTACATTTCAAGCTCTAGCTATATCTTCATAATCTAAACCATGTCTCATATGTATAATGTGTTTATCATATTATGTATGGTGCCCCGCCCCCTATGCCTACAAGTATTTAGATGTGAGTTGCAAACACCACACATTACTACAAATTCAAATAAAATGTGAGAATGTTTGATATATAGTATTATTTAGATTGTTCGATATTTAGTTGTAAGCTGCAAACGCCACACATTATCACAAATTCAAATAAAATGTGAGATTGTTCGATGTATAATATGGTTTAGATTGTTCGGCATTTAGCTGTAAGTTGCAAACGCCATGCATTATCACATTATGGTATAACATGTGCAAAACCACAACACACGTATCACCGCTATATTCATGCATGCCTATGTTTAAAACACTATGATCTCCTATTCAAATATATGAATCCACTTCCATATCAAATTATGATCTTTGTTAGTCTCTTACACCCACACAATCCTCTAACCTTTGTAGCTACCACTAACTTTCTCTCGTGCATGCACATGCCCTCCTCGCCCTCCCCCTCCCTCAGCATTCTATCCATCACGCACATTCATTCTTTTTTCTTTAGGTCGTTCTCCCACAGTCTCCACAACTCCTTTCCGACACACACCGATCGATAAACCTCTCCAGCGATGTCTTCCTACAACATACACACACACTTCAATCACCTCCTTTATGTGTCCTTGCCTCGTGTCTCTCATATGGTCCCACACACGTGTAAACTCTCGCCCCTCTTTTCATCGATCTCACAACCGCACACTCCTCCCCCTATCTAGCTAGTAGCTGGCCCTCTCGCACCACCTCCTAGCTCCATTCTCTCTGTCTATCCGTCTCGCCGGGCCTTATTTGCCTCTAACAAATGGACATACACTGACCGATCTCGCGCTATACATATAGCTAGCTAGGTTCTTATAACTCGTTTTTTCACGCGTCGATCGATCTACCTCATTAATTATGTCTCTCCCTTCCTCCCACAAACAACAATTGATCTACTGATATAGTTAGGTTTACTTACCAAACACATGGTTCAACTTCATCATCCATGGATGCGTCCCGACAGATCTATCACGCACAGTCACACACAGAAACACATCCCCACTCTTATTGATAATATTGCAGTTCCACCCTCAATTTGTCTAGTAGGTCTCTCCCACCATCTTCGAGAAGTAACTCCATCACCCATCCAGCACTCTACCCCTCTCCCTCCCTCTCTCTCTCCTCTCTCTCTCTCCTCTCTCTCTCTTTGTCCCATCCTATTTTCCGTCCTTCAGTTATGTATGGATGTCAACCGATCTCCCTCAAGACATAGCTGGGTCTCTCCTTCTCAACACATATACGAGTCATTCTACCTCTATAGTTAGGCCTCTGCCTACCCCTCCCCCACCCCCCTCCCACACACACACACATCGATACATCGAGCACTCTAGTCATGTCTCCCTGCCACACACAAACTTGACATATGCCCTCTAACATTCCGGTAGGTCAGTCGCCCTATATCTTTGACTTGCACACACACACACAATTTCGATGGATCTCTTCATCGATCCTGCACCCACCCACTTGATCCTCTCTTGGACTCTATCTATATCTATTACCCCTCCCTCTCTTCTCGTGGATCGCTCGGCCCTCTATATATGATATGGATAGGCCTCCATTTCACACACATTGCATGCAAAATTTTGTTTGAGATGTCATCGACACATATTTCCACAAATACATTCACGAAATCAACCTCCCCCCAAAACAAAAAGCACTCACGAACGGACAAGCCATTTGTCTAGGTTTGTATCTCTCTCACACACCCACGTAGGTGGGGGACGTGCACGAAGAGAAGAGGTGCACGCATGGCGCACGTACTCCCGTCCCTTTCCCAACCACACCCGCGCGGGTACACGGTGGAGCTCATTTCTGTACTAAAAGGCAGCCCACGTGGTAATTTGACACGTGTACTGGTTGTCCACTAGATGGAGGGAGGATCGTCTACCACGGGTGAACAAACAAATTGCGACTTGACTCGTTATGTTAAGAAAGAGGCAAACCATGTGGGGCCTACCTTAGAGTCAAGGCTCTATACACTGGAGTACTTTTGATGTGTCTCGTCAACTCGCAGAACGGGGAGAAGCTTGCTTAGTACACCGTCTACCCCGCCCACGGGCGCGGTGGCTCGCAGGATGAGGTGAAGCTTGCTTACTAGTAGTAGTACTATACGCCTTACGCCCGCTCCCTCGCCTACGCGCGTGGTGGCTCACATGGCGAGGAGAAAATTTTACTACTCCCTCCGTTTACTCCTCGTCCCTACTACTACCTTGGTTAGAGAGATTATCATATTGTTTAGAATATATATGTCCTTTAGTAGATTTCAATATGAACTACTAGTACATTGTAACACCCACAATGCGGCTATATCTCCCATGTGTCGGGGCACGACTTAGAGGCATAACCGCATGGTAGGCATGTCGCAAGAGGGGTAATCTTTACACATCCCATGTACTGAATAAGAAAGGGATAAAGAGTAGGTTTACAATCGCCAACTTCACACAATACATAAATAATCCATACATCATTCAAAATACAATCAAAGGTCCGACTACGGAACCAAAATAAAAGAATACAACCCCAAATGCTAGATCCCCGATCGTCCCAACTGGGCTCCTCTACTGATCATCCGGAAAAGAAACATAGTAACGGCCCGAATCCTCGTTGAACTCCCACTTGAGTTCGGTAGCGTCCCCTGCACTGGCATCATCGGCACCTGCATCTATTTGGAAGTATCTGTGAGTCACGGGGACTCAGCAATCTCACACCCTCGTGATCAAAACTATTTAAGCTTAAGCGTAGGAAAGGGTAGTGAGGTGGAGCTGCAGCAAAGCACTAAGCATATATGGTGGCTAACTTACGCAAAAGAGAACGAGAAGAGAAGCAACGCATGGTCGAGAAACTATAAGTGATCAAGAAGTGATCCTGAAGCTACTTACGTTCAAACATAACACAAGGCCGTGTTCTCTTCCCGGACTCCTCCGAAAAGAGACCATCACGGCTACACATGCAGTTGATTCATTTTAGTTAAGTTAAATGTCAAGTTCTCTACTACTGGATATTAACAAATTCCCATCTGCCCATAACTGCGGGCATGACTTTCGAACGTTCAAACCCTGCAGGGGTGTCCCAACTTAGCCCATCACAAGCTCTCACGGTCAACAAAGGATATTCCTTCTCCCGGGAAGACTCGATCAGTCTCGGAATCTCGCTTACAAGACATTTTGACAATGGTAAAACAAGACCAGCAAAGCCGCCAGATGTGCCGACAAATCCCGATAGGAGTTGCACGTATCTCGTTCTCAGGGCTCACCGGATGAGCACTCCGTACAACTAAAACCAACCCTCGAGTTTCCCGGAGGTGGCGCTACAAAGGACTCTAGTTCGGACCAACACTCAGAGGAGCACTGGCCCGGGGGGTTTAAAATAAAGATGACCCTTGAGTCTGCAGAACCCAAGGGAAGGTATATGGTGGTAGGTAGGCAAATGGTAAAACCAAGGTTGGGCCTTGCTAGAAGAGTTTTATTCAAAGCGAACTGTCAAGGGGTTCCCATAACACCCAACCGCGTAAGGAAGGCAAAATCAAGGAACATAACACCGGTATGATGGAAACTAGGGCAGCAAGAGTGGAACAAAACACTAGGCATAAGGCCAAGCCTTCCATCCTTTACCAAGTATATAGATGCATTAAAGTAAATAAGAGATAATAATGATATCCCAACAATATCCATGTTCCAATATGGAACAAACTTCATCTTCACCTGCAACTAGCAACGCTATAAGAGGGGCTAAGCAAGGCGGTAACATAGCCAAACAACGGTTTGCTAGGAAAGGTGGGTTAGAGGCTTGACATGGCAATATGGGAGGCATGATATAGCAAGTGGTAGGTAGCGCGGCATAGCAATAGAGCGAGCAACTAGCAAGCAAAGATAGAAGTGATTTCGAGGGTATGGTCATCTTGCCTGCAAAGTTCTCAGAGTTATCGAAAGCTTGATACTCGTTAGCGTACTCAACAGGTTCTGTCGTGGAATTGTCACGACAGATGTCCTAGCGAAAGGACTTAGTCGTAGGGCCATCGCAACTAGGAAGCTTAAAGGGGTTTATTGGGAAAAAGTACACAAGAGGTTTATACTGGTTCGGCCCCTTACGGTGAAGGTAAGGCCTAGTCCGGTTGATGTTGTATTGCTAGGTTTCGATAACCAAGGAGCTAATCCGCTAGCTTGGCTATCGATCTCTTGTTTCTTGTCCTAAGCCGCCGCCGGGTCGTCCCCTTATATACATGGGTTGATGCCTGGCGGCCTACAGAGTCCCGACCGGCTCATAAAACGTGTCCGGCTCGGTGACTTCTTTTATATGCCTTTCTTTACAAGTCTTCCTTTACATAAGGCAGTTTATAATATTGGGCCTTAAGTTGCCTTTGGGCTTAGGCCTTCTACAAGTCTTAATAAACTATCACTTTGCATATTACTGGGCTTCTTTTGTAACCCGTTATTGGGGTTGGCCCGGCCCCTCCTGGGCGGGTCTTACCTGGTAGCTATGTTCCCAACATTAGGCCCCAGGTTGACTTGAACTTTGTTCTTTGTCAATCTTCAATACTTAAACAAAATCCATCTTCCTCTCTCTGTAAAAACTATGTAACCCGCCATGACATCATCTCCTGAAAACACGAAAGCTTGTTATGACGTCATCTTCAACTGATCTTTATCCTTAAATGTCTTCCAAGAATCGAGGCGTCTGTTTAGTTGGATAATCATTATTTGGGTCTTCCTGGATTTTCTCGCCTGCCTGTTTGCTTATCCCCTTATAAATAGGCACGACCTGGTCTTTATCATTCTTCCCTCTCTTCGTCTTCTTCCTCTCGCAACCCTACTGCTGCTGGAGCTCCACCGCTGTCGCAGAGCACCTCGTCTTCGTCCACCTTGGCCGCTGCATCAACCTGAATCGATTCAGAGAACGGCGGCGACCTCCACAGAAGATCCGTGGTTTTAAGTGTTTCCCTTCCCGCTCCACAGATCCGCATTAGGGTTTCTAGGTTTCTGCGTGTTCTTCATAGTCCATCACAGTTTCTTCGTAGTTCTTCCACTGCAGCTTCTTCTTGATCCAAAAAGAACATATACTCGTGCGGTAGTTGTTTTGTGCCCATTCTTGATACCAGTAGATCCCTTTTTCTGGTACAAAGGCCTCATTAGAACTCACGAACTCATATGTGCTAGATTTTTAGGTCTAGAATATTTTCCATTTTGAATGGCCATTTGATCCAGAGTAATATCAAGAAATTAGGAAACTTGTTTGTCTCAACACTTAGCCAATTCTGTTTCTAGCATTTCTCAAATATCTACAGTCATGGCGACTAATTACGGCGGCTCACTTTTCCCTTATATTACATTAGCCCTTACTTAAGCCGCCATTACTCATTTACACCATCATTAGTTAACTTCACCATTGAATTGAACCGGCACTTTACTTTCTTTTCAGTTTGGCCTTTGATCATCATGCCGTCAAAAGCACCGACTGTCTGCAACTGGGTCCCTTCCACAGACACTGAAGATACCTTGAAGTAATTCTTCACCATAGGATTTTTGCCAGGGAAAAGTGTTATGTCTTATCGTGCACCTGACCCAGACGAGGAACGGCCTAATCCCAAAGGTGGTGAAGTTATTGTCTTCACTGACCACATGAATCGGGGTTTTTCGCCACCCGGCTCAAAGTTCTTCAGAGACGTTCTTCATTTTTTTCAAACTCCACCCTCAAGATCTTGGACCCAATTCCATATCCAACATCTGCAATTTCCAAGTTCTCTGTGAGATGTATCTTCAAGAAGAGCCGACTGTGGAACTCTTCAGAGAGTATTTTTATCTGAACCGCCAGAATGAGTGTACCAATGGCCCTAGCTTGGAACTTGGTGGAATCTCAATTTAGCGCCGACAGGGCGCCGTCTTTCCCCTAATAGTCTTACCGAGTCATCCCAAAGACTGGAATCAAACCTGGTTCTATTGCCAAGACACGTCACCAGCCAATGAAAAACCACTGCCTGGTTATCGCGCGGAGCATCTAGATTCCAAGTTTGCGCTCCCGGATAAGCTTACTGCCGTTGAATGCAAGAAGCTTATTCCATCTATTAAACGGATTAATGCCTTATTGGGGAATGGCTTAATCGGAGTTGACTTGATCCATTGCTGGATCTCGTGGCGGATCATCGCTCTAAGCCGCCGATCCAAACTGATGTATGACTATGGCGGAGGCCCAGATGACTCTTTTCGTCACAACTCCGTTCAACTAATTGAAGAAGATATTGTTTCAATGTCAACCCTCCTTGTGAACGGTAAATATGAAGACTGCAGTAAAGTCGGGTTAAACCCCTTCTGCAAACTTAACCCGGCGCCAGAGGTAAAAAATCCCTGACCTCTTTTCTCTTTGTGTTTTCCTCAATAGTTTTAAATACTTGCATGACCTTTTATCCTGTTTATTTGTTTACAGGCAAAATCTGACTTCTAGAAGGCCAAGTATGACCATGAAGCTGCCAAGAAGGCTAAATCCGCTGCCATAGCCGCTAGGAAGACGGCCCGGAGGTCCAAGAAGAAGAGGAGCACTGCTTCGGACCTGTTAAAGCTTGACGATGATACTGAGTCGGAGGTAGCCCTTGACTCCCTTGGCCAGTTTTTTAATAACCTTATTGACACTGACTATTGCCAGGACGACACGGGGGCCAGCCAGGCCGTAGAAGAAGAGGTAACTATTTCCTCTAACTCAGCCCATTTTCCAAGACAGAAACTTCGACTGGTAACCCGGAAAGTAAGATTTTCGCACCATTTGGCTTATTTAGACCCTCATTTTCTTTTGAAAAAGCAGCAACATGAGAGCCGCCGTCAGGGCTGGAATAATGACGACGGTGAACTGCCTTCTGTTTTACAATAAACTCCTCGAAAACGCCAGAATGAGGTTTCTTTTATCTTCATCTTTTTCTTTCCATTAATAGATCTATTCCCTTGCATTACTAACTTTATTCTACCTTTACAGGAGGTTTCTCGCTCTTCTGGCGACTCATCTCAAACTCAATTTCTGGCCTTCAAGACTGCCCCTGGGTAAGGAAAAATCATCGTTCCTCTATGTCTTTAAAACTGCATCATTGTACTAACTGTCTCATAAAAATCTTTCTTAGTGGTCAAGCCAAGTCCAGGAAGGCCAAGGTGATTAAACCGGCGGAAAATCCGTCAGTTCTTGCACCTGAACCGGCCATGCCAACTTCTCCCCCTCGAACTGAAGCACCAGAAGACCCAGCTGCTGATACTCAATTGGACCCTCCTGAGCCATCAGCTGATGATACCGTTGTTAATCCCTCTACCACCAGACCATCTGGTTCAGTTAATCCGCCAATGTCTTCTGATCACGATGTTCTAATCACTGGCAGCAGATTTGTTGTGCCGGGTAATCCAACTGTGCTAGCTAGGCATTCTTCCCAACAGGAGGCCATAGAAAGGCAGAAAGTACAACTTGATATCTCTTGCTATACTCATCTGAATGCTAGTGACATACTGTCCGGCTATCTCAGTCATATGCATTCCAGCCGTGAGTCAGAAATTGAGATGGTGAACAGTTACAACTAAAATATGAGGTATGTTTTCCGGCTTATTTATACTCTGCCAGCCCCCAAGTCTTCAGATGATGATCCTGAATGATCTGTAAACTTTATGATATAGGTTGATACTTTGCTTCTAAAAGTCCAATAAAGTAGCATAAACTTGACATGTAGTCCCCAAGGGCCGGTTCAATTTATCATAAATGAACCGGTACTTAATTTTATAACTGTCTTTTACTAGTCCCAATAAGTACTGCAATTCGGCTTAATCTTGAAAAACTTTCTGAATATCATGCATTAGCCCCCAAGTGCCAAGTGATGTTACTTTGTAAAGCACTTGGGACTTGAAATATATAAGAGTCATAAAAAATTGCTTTGGAAAACATTAGCCCCCAAGTGTCAAGTGGTATTGCGGTGCATAGTACCTGAGACTTGAACCCTTATAACTTTTAGTTTAAGCCTTGACACACTTGTGTATGTTTTGTAGAATGCCCTATCTGAATTGGGCTCCCAATTAACTGATGCAAAGACCCGGCTGACGGATCAAGAGGCAGAAATCAAGACTGTTGACTCTAAAATCCAATTGAGTTTTCTGAGACAGAGAAATTGAAGACCAGCTTGACGGCAAAGAAGAAATCATGGGCCAAAGAAAAGATGCTGCTGATACAACGTGCTGAAAAAGCTGAAGCGGCTCTTGAGGAGGTTACCACGGAGCTCACTGGCTTAAAGAATCGGGTGTCTCAAATGGTATCCGCCATCTTTGGTAAGTCATCTGTGTTAATCACTTATACCTTCTTTTGACCCGGAATATAAGCCGCCTGCTGACCCTTTGTTTTAAAAAATACTCGCAGGTCCATGAAGCAAAAATCTGAGCCAAGACAGTGTGACCAAATTGAAGGCGGTTTATACCTTGGTGGAGCAATTGTATACTGGCGCTCAATGAGCACTTGCCACCATCTCTCCTGCCAACCAAGGACCCAACTAGTTGAGCGATGTCTTCAAGAAGTTGTCAATCTTACCCGCCAGGTTTCAAGAGGTCAAACGATCCTGTGCCAGAGCCGGAGCCCTGACTGCCCTGAGCCGCTCCAAAGCCTGGGTGCCAGATCTTGACTCGGCGGATGTAGCTAAGGGGTACCCTACCGTTAAGGAAGACGGGACTCTATTTGAGCAAGATGACTTCATTGCCTGCGTGAGGGGAGTTCGACCTCAAGCTACCGTCCCTGGAGATGAGACCAACATCGATAAATATCAGCCGGGTTTTGATATGGAGAATAAGAAGATGGCGACTCCCTCTTATAAAGTGATGGATCTTATCCCGTTGGTTCGCCCACATACATTTGCCCCAGAGATTGACCCGGCCGGCTTAATTGATGATGAGGATGAATTCATTGCTCTGAACGGCTTTGATTGGTCCAATCCCGGCTTTCAACAAGTGGAGGAAGGTGAACCGGCCAGGGCGGAGTCATAACCATCTAAACAATCTAGCTTTTAACTTAGGACCTGTCTTAAGAGAGAGAAACAATAACCTTTTGGGCTCTTAATGCCTTGTAATAGGTTAGTTTAAAAAACTGCATATTTGCCTATGCCATCGTGCATAAGATGTCGCGTATGACTCTTTGCTCCTGATGTCAATATATGCGTCACATCTATGGTTACATCTGTAATATTTCAACTCTGTTCCTGTAGAAAAGGGAAAAACTGGCTTGGCAGTTTAGCACCGGACGGGTCAGAACACCCGGTACAGGACCAATGATTTAATCATAGTAGAAAAAACAAAACCAGACGTGAAATAAACAGGGTTGAAACAACCTTTGATTAATGAAAAAACACAGAAAAATATGTTCATGAATAACACAGTCATACATGTGTTCTTTGCATCTGGACTACTAGTCTATATGATCCGGGTGATGAGGTTGATGGCCCAGTCTTTTTTGAGAAGTCAATGCTTCTATATGTCTGATGACTATCATGCATTGGCGGCTTATTGTCAAATAGTCAAGCCGGTGTAAAAACCATGCTGATCGTTTAGATTTGAGACAACAAAGACCAGTAAGACAAAAAAAGCATATTTCAAACAATATAAATCAGCTTTTTAACTGAAAGTTGGGGTTTTCTGATTCGAATACGATTAGTAAACCGGACCAAAGGGGTTAAGCTAAGATTCGAATACGATAATATAGCCCCCAGTGGCTTTGGCGTTGCGCCGATCAAGAGGGTACCGACAATTATGTTCTCTTTGGTTCGAATACGACCTATGTTTGAACAAGAAGCTCCCAAGTGATCTTGAGAGGTTTTTAACGACCCTGATTCGAATACGATCCAAGTCGGACCCAAAAGGGGTTAAGCTATGATTCGGATACGATCAAGAAGCCCCCTAGTGAGTTTGGCCTTGAGCCAATCAGAAGGGTTACGACAGCTATGTTCTCTTTGGTTTGAATACGACCTATGTTTGAATAGTAAGCCCCCAAGTGACCATGAGAGTTGCAGCTAGATTCGAATATGATCATAAGCTGGACCAAAAAAGGTTAAACTTGATTCAAATATGATCAGCTCCTTAATAGTCATTTAAAAATAATAGTAAAAAATAATGAATATGTGTAATATTTCCGAAAAGAAAAAGAGACCGATGGTCCTGCTTTATTACGTATCATGATATATATAACATCAACATATGTACATGATGAGAGCCAGTGGCTCGAGTGTAGTATGGCCGAAGTTGAGCAATATTCCACGGCCGGCGGGTCTCCTCTTCCGACTTACGTGAGTCTTTGTGCTCTCGAACGTCAATGAGGTAATATGACCCATTGTTTAAGTTCTTGCTGGCCACAAAGGGTCCTTCCCAAGGTGGGGATAACTTGTGTGCATCTGACAGATCCTGGATGAGCAGGAGCACTAGGTCGCCTTCTTGAAAAGTCCTGGACTTAACCCGGCGGCTATGATAACGGCGCAGGTCCTGTTGATAAATTGCTGATCGAGTTGTTGCTAAGTCTCTTTCCTCATCTAACAAGTCCAGTGCATCCTGTCTGGCTTGTTCATTATTAGCTTCGACATAAGCCGCCACACGGGACGAGTCATAACAGATGTCACTAGGAAACACTGCTTCTGCTCCATACACCATGAAGAAAGGTGTGTAACCTGTATACCTATTAGGTGTGGTCTTGATACTCCAGAGCACCGAGGGTAATTCCTCTACCCAACAACCCGGAGTTCGCTACAAGGGAACCATAAGCCAGGGCTTGAGAACTTTTAAGATTTCCTGATTTACCCTCTTAGCTTGACCATTGGATTGGGGATGAGCTACAGAAGAAACATCAAGCCGAATGTGCTCACATTGACAAAACTCCTCCATAGCCCCTTGGGATAGGTTAGTGCCATTGTCAGTTATAATGCTGTGTGGAAAACCAAAATGGAAGATCACCTTTTTCATGAACTGAACCGCCGTGGACGCATCACACTTACTCACCGGCTCTACTTCAACTCACTTTGTGAATTTGTCAACTGCCACTAAAAGATGTGTCTTTTTGTCCTTAGACCTTTTAAAAGGTCCAACCATGTCAAGCCCCCAGACCGCAAATGGCCAAGTGATTGGAATCATCCGTACCTCTTGAGCCGACACATGTGCTCTCGTGCGAATTTTTGACACCCATCACATCTACTGGCCAGATCCTCTGCATCAGCGTGAGCCGTCAACCAGTAAAAACCGTGACGAAAAGCCTTGGCCACCAAAGATTTTGACCCGGCATGATGACCACAATCGCCTTCATGGATCTCAAGAAGTATTTCTTGGCCTTCTTCAGGGGAAACACACCGCTGAAACGCTCCAGAGACGCTGTGATGGTATAGTTCTCCGTCAGAAATCATAATTGACTTAGACCGCCGGGTTATCTGTCGAGCCAGGATCTGATCCGCTGACAACTCTCCCCGGGTCATGTAAGCCAAGAACGGCACTATCCAATCTGGGATGACATGAAGAGCCGCCACCAACTGTGCCTCCGGGTCAGGGACGGTTAGGTCTTCTTCTGTGGGTAACTTAACAGACAGGTTATGCAAAACATCCGAAAAGGTGTTAGGTGGCACCGGCTTACGCTGAGATCCCAACCGGCTTAGAGCATCAGCCGCTTCGTTCTTCCTATGGTCAATGTGTTCCACCTGATAACCTTTAAAATGTCCTCCAACAGCATCAACTTCACAGTGATAAGCCGCCATGAGAGGGTCTTTGGAATCCCACTTGCCTGATACCTGTTGAGCTACTAAATCTGAGTCGCCAAGACACCGGACCCGGCTCAGGCTCATCTCTTTGGCCACGCGAAGACCATGGAGCAAGGCTTCATATTCCGTTGCGTTGTTACTGTAAGGAAACATTAGCCGCAACATATAACAAAATTTGTCACCTCGAGGGGAGGTTAAAACAACTCTAGCCCCCGAGCCTTCCAACTGTCTGGACCCATCAAAGTGAATAGTCCAATATGTGTTGTCTGGTTTCTCCTCCGGCATCTGCATCTCTGTCCAGTCATTAATAAAGTCAACCAGCGCCCGAGACTTGATTACAATACGTGGCACATACTTCAACCCATGAGATCCAAGTTCAATGGCCCACTTGGCGACTCGTCCAGTGGCCTCTCTATTTTCGATGATGTCCCCCAACGGCACAGAGCTAACCACAGTGATCGGGTGACCCTAAAAGTAATGCTTGAGCTTCCGGCTTGCCACGAACACCCCGTACACGAGCTTCTGCCAATGTGGATATCTTTGTTTAGATTCAATCAGTACCTCATTGACGTAATAAACCGGCCGTTGAACCGGATGTTCCTTGCCAACCTCTTTGCGCTCCACCACAATTGCTACACTAATAGCCCGTGAGTTAGCGGCTACATACAATAATAGCGGCTCTTTCTCAATTGGAGTAGCAAGAACCGGTGGCTCGGCAAGCTGTTTCTTCAGATCCTCAAAAGCAGAGTTCGCAGCATCACTCCAAACAAAATCATTTGTTTTCTTCATCATCTGATACAAAGGCATCGCCTTCTCCCCTAACCGTCTTATGAACCGGCTTAAAGCAGCCACACGACCCGCCATCCATTGAACGTCATTGATGCATGTTGGTTTGTCCAGGGATGTGATTGCCTTAATCTTCTCCGGGTTAGCCTCAATACCTCGGTTGGACACCAAAAAACCCAAGAACTTGCCGGCTGGGACTCCAAAAACACACTTAGCCGGGTTAAGCATCATTTTGTAGACCCGAAGGTTATTGAAGGTCTCTTTCAGATCTGTGACCAAGGTTTCCTCTTTCCTGGACTTTACCACTATATCGTCCACATAAGCATGAACATTACGCCCAATCTGGTTGTGAAGACAATTCCGCACACACCGTTGATAAGTGGCCTGGGCACTCTTAAGCCCAAAAGGCATAGACACATAGCAGAAAGCTCCAAACGGAGTGATAAAAGCTGTCTTCTCCTGGTCTTTGACTACCATCTTGATCTGATGATAACCTGAATAAGCATCCAAAAAACTCAAACGTGCGCAACCCGCTATAGCATCGATGATCTGATCAATACGGGGGAGAGCAAAAGGGTCAGCCGGACAAGCTTTGTTTAAATCGGTGTAATCCACACACATACGCCAGGTGCCGTTCTTTTTTAGTACAAGCACCGGGTTAGCTAACCACTCTGGGTGAAAGACTTCAACAATGAACCCGGCCGCCAAGAGCCGGGCCACCTCTTCTCCAATGGCCTTGCGCCTTTCCATGTTGAACCGCCGGAGAAACTGTCTAACAGGTTTAAACTTTGGATCAATATTGAGAGTGTGCTCACCGAGTTCCCTCGGGACACCCGGCATGTCGGAAGGTTTCCATGCAAAGATGTCCCAGTTCTCATGGATGAACTCGATGAGCGCGCTTTCCTATTTTGGATCCAAGTTGGCACTGATGATGAACTTCTTGGATGAGTCGCCAGGCACAAAGTCAACCATCTTGGTGTCATCAGCTGATTTGAACTTCAACACCGGCTCATGCTCCGTTGTTGGTTTCTTTAGAGACGTCATGTCTGTCGGGTCGACATGATCCTTATAAAACTTTAACTCCCCTGTCGCACAAATAGACTCAGCATATGCAACATCACCTTCTTCACACTCCAAGGCTATTTTCCGGCTTCCATGTACTATAATGGTGCCCTTATAACCCGGCGTCTAGAGCTGCAAATACACATAACACGGCCGAGCCATGAACTTGGCATAAGCCGACCGTCCAAATAGAGCATGATATGGGCTTTTGATCTTAACCACCTCAAAGGTTAATTTTTCTGCTGTGGAGTCATACTCATCCCCAAAGGCTACTTCTAGCTCAATCTTACCAACTGGGTATGCCGACTTGCCAGGTACCACACCATGAAAAACAGTGTTGGATTGCTTAAGACTCTTATCAGTTAACCCCATCTGACGGAACATCTCATAGTAGAGGATGTTAATGCTGCTGCCTCCATCCATGAGCACTTTAGTGAATTTATATCCACCAACCTAAGGCGCCACTACCAAGGCCAAGTGACCCAGATTATCAACCCGGGGTGGATGATCCTCTTTGCTCCACATGATAGGTTGTTCTGACCACCGTAAATAACATGGAATTGACGGATCAACGGCATTGACGTCCCTCCCGTGAAGGTTCTGGTCCCTCTTACATAAACTAGTGGTGAACACATGGTATTGCCCACTATTCAACTGTTTTGGGTTGCTCTGATATCCGGACTGTTGCTGCTGATTACCTTGGCCGGGTTGTGGATTATATCCTCCTTAGTTACCTAGATGGCCCTGACCGTGAAATCCTCCTCCACCTGAACCGGTGCCCGGGCCATGGAAACCGCCCCCACCTGAACCGCCGTCTGGGTCGTGACCTCCATCAAATGCATTTGAATTCTTAAATGCCTTCATGATTGTACAATCCTTCCACAGGTGGGTGGCTGGCTTTTCCCGGGTGCCGTGTCTTGGACAAGGTTCAGTCAATAGTTGCTCAAGGGTGGGACCTGACCCGCCCGACCGAGGGGGTTGCCTGCCCTTGCGCCGTTGATTGCCACCCTGTGCATTGCTGTTAGCGACAAATTCATCAGCTTTATGTTTATTACCTCCTTGATTTGCCGGGTTATGCTGGTGACCCTTGCCATTGCCGTTGTTCTTTCCCTTCGCTGTCTTTTCTTCGTCAGACACCGGGTCCTTGGTACTGTCATAATCAGCATACTTGACGAGAGCCGCCATCAACTGGAGCATGTCATTGCAGTCGCGCTTGAGCCACCCCAACTTCTGCTTCAGAGGTTCAACATGGCAGTTCTTCTCCAACATCAAGACTACTGAGCCGTCATCCATCTTATCTGATGAATGTATTATTTCCTTGACCCGGCGCACCCAATGGGTTGTAGATTCACCATCCTCTTGCTTACAATTAGTCAGGTCTACAATCGACATGGGTTGTTTACATGTGTCTTTGAAGTTCTGAATGAACCGGGCCTTCAACTCCGCCCATGAGCCGATAGAATTGGGTGGAAACCCCTTCAACCAAGTACGAGTTGTTCCATCCAACATCATAGTGAAATACTTGGCCATTGCCGCGTCGCTGACCTCCAACAACTCCATAGCCATCTCATAACTCTCAATCCAAGCCCCAGGTTGCAAGTCGGCCATGTAATTAGGCACCTTACGAGGTCCCTTAAAGTCCTTTGGCAACCTCTCATCACGTATGGCCGGCACCAAGCAAGGGACACCTCCGGTTCTTGTGACCACTCCTGCCTCAACCAAGGTTGCTGGATAAGCCAGAAAAGTCTGATGAGCCGCCTGCTCCGCTGCCAGTTGAACTGCTCGCTCAGCCTCTTGTCGGATCCTTTCCAGATCCGCCAAGTTAAGGGCTCCAGCCTATACCGGCTCATGCCTGTGTGGCCGGTTGCGGCGTTGAGCATTGCTTGACATGTTAGCCGAGTCCATATGCCTACTATAGCTTGGGCTCCGGCTTGGGCGAGGAATTGAATGGATCCTGTCTCGACTGTAGGAGTACGCATCCAGCTGTGCCAGAGCTGTCTGAAGAAGTTCCCTCACCCTTCGCATTTAGATTGCTACCGGCGAGTCGCCTTCCACCGGGAGAGCCGCCAAACGAGCCGACGCTGCAATGAGGTTTTCCAAAGGATTGGAGAAGTGACCGGCAGTGTTGGTACATAATGAGGGGGAGCGGTATGTACGCGAGATGGCTCCATGGCGCGCGGTTGAACCGGTGCCCCGGGCGTCGTGATCCATTTGCCTCCGGTGGGTTGCTTGCCCCAGCCCTGGGTGTATGAAAAAGGTTCCTAGGATCGAGCGTCAGAGGTAGACGTGACTGAGTTTTCTGATGCCTTCTTCTCATGACCTCGTTTGACGCATTCAGATCCACCGAGAGCCGGAAAGTCTCCGCTTGAAGCTGTTGCGCACGAACGTCTAAAGCCGCCCGCTCTGCTGCCATCCTGACCTCCTCTGCTGCTAAATTTTCTTTAGCTTGTACCATCTCTTCCAGCACACGTGCCACCTCTGCGTCATGCTGGGCTCTATCCGCCGGCTCTACCACGGTGGTTAACAGAGTCGTCAGTTTATCCGTGAGGTCCATTAGAATCTGAGCCGGGGGCGTGCGGGGTCTCCTGACCTGGCTGCGGCCGACCCAGTAGTTGTTGCTGCTGTTGCTATGGAGTTCTGCCCGGGCTGTGTCCCTGCCATGAAGACTCTGGCCCAATTCGGTGGCTCAAGGGGGTCCAGAATACTGTTGCCATCATAACAGCCCCCGAGCATGCCATCCTGCAGCTGATACAAAGAGTCTGTCTCACCTGTTGATGATGCAGCGTCAGAACAGATGGCCGTCTTAGTGCCTTCCACCGATAATTCAGAGTATTCACCGCTGTGGATGCAGCCTACGAAAGCATGCTTCACGACAGATTGAACACGGGTGGTCCTCGCGCGCTGAGCCGTTTCCACGAGGTTGGTGCGGATGTCCAGCTCAGGGCCTGACTCGCCGATACGGCCGATGAAGGCATGAATTCCGCCGAAGGGGACCCAGTACCCGTACTCGATTGAGCCGGCCTCAGGGCCCTAGCCTTCGTTGTCGATGTAGAGCCTATCGCGACGACTCTTGGTCATCCGGCCCACAGCGTATCCTTTGAGCCCTTCGAAGTTGCCCTTCAAGAACTCAAATCAACCATGTGTTTGCCCCATGGTGGGCGCCAACTATCATGGAATTGTCACGGCAGATGTCCTAGTGGAAGGACTTAGTCGAAGGGCCATCGCAACTAGGAAGCTTAAAGGGGTTAATCGGGACAAAGGACACGGGAGGTTTTATACTAGTTCGGCCCCTTACGATGAAGGTAAAAGCCTACGTCTAGTTGTGTTAGTATTGCTGGGGCTTCGATTACCAAGAGGCTAGTTTTGCCGGCTTAGTTATCGATCTCTTGTTTCTTACCCTAAGCCGCCACCGGGTCGTCCCCTTATATACATGGGTTGACGCCTGGTGGCCTACAGAGTCCCGGCCGGCTCATAAATCGTGTCCGGCTCGGTGACTTCTTTTCCGTGCCTTCTTTTACAAGTCTTTCCTTACATATGGCGGTTTACAATATTGGGCCTTAAGCCTCCTCTAGGCCTTTAGGCCTTCTATAAGGTTTAATAAACTATCGCCCTGAATGTTTATTGGGCTTCCTTTGTAACCCGCCATTGAGGTTGACCCGGCCCCTCCTGGGCGGGTCTTAACTGATAGTTATATCCCCAACAGAAGAGTCAAAACTTCTATGTCAGGAGGCCTCACCAGAGCGACGAAGGGACTAGGGAGTAAAAAGAATCCTACTCTCCGATATATATATATATATATATATATGATACTAAGACTCAAAACATTTTGTTCTAGACTCAACAATGTCAGCGATTCGATCAAGCATGGGGCTCCTAAGTCGGGGAAGGCTCTGATTACAAACTTGTAACACCCACAATGCGGCTCTATCTCCCATGTGTTGGGGAACGACTTAGAGGCATAGCCGCATAGTAGGCATGTCGCAAGAGGGGTAATCTTTACACATCCCATGTACTGAATAAGAAAGGGATACAGAGTTGGCTTACAATCGCCAACTTCACACAATACATAAATAATCCATACATCATCCAAAATACAATCAAAGGTCCGACTACGGAACCAAAATAAAAGAAGACAACCCCAAATGCTAGATCCCCGGTCGTCCCAACTGGGCTCCTCTACTGATCATCCGGAAAAGAAACATAGTAACGGCCCGAATCCTCGTCGAACTCCCACTTGAGTTCAGTAGCGTCCCTTGCACTGGCATCATCGGCACCTGCATCTGTTTGGAAGTATCTGTGAGTCACCGGGACTCAGCAATCTCACACCCTCGCGATCAAAACTATTTAAGCTTAAGGGTAGGAAAGGGTAGTGAGGTGGAGCTGCAACAAAGCACTAAGCATATGTGGTGGCTAACTTACGCAAAAGAGAGCGAGAAGAGAAGCAATGCACGATCGAGAAACTATAAGTGATCAAGAAGTGATCCTGAAGCTACTTATGTTCAAACATAATGGAACAAGTATATAGATGCATTAAAGTAAATAAGAGATAATAATGATATCCCAACAATATCCATGTTCCAACATGGAACAAACTTCATCTTCACCCGCAACTAGCAACGCTATAAGAGGGGCTGAGCAAAGCGGTAACATAGACAAACAACGGTTGCTAGGAAAGGTGGGTTAGAGGCTTGACATGGCAATACGGGAGGCATGATATAGCGAGTGGTAGGTAGTGCGGCATAGCAATAGAGCAAGCAACTAGCAAGCGAAGATAGAAGTGATTTCGAGGGTATGGTCATCTTGCCTGCAAAGTTCTCAGAGTTGTCGAAAGCTTGATCCTCGTTAGCGTACTCAACAGGTTCCTTGATCACGTACTCTTCTCCTGGCTCTACCCAAAGCAAGAACACAAGCAAAGGACCAACAATCAATCACGGTGCAATGCACAAGCAACATGGTGCAAAACATGGCATGATATGCAAGACATGATATGCAATGCATATGCGTGCTTCAGAAGGGAAAGAATGAAAAAGTCATCAACTTGGCAAACCAAGTGTGCCACTGGAAAGATGAGATGATTTCAGAAGAAATCGATATAGAGATCACCGGGAACGGATGCACGGTTTGCAAAAGGCAAGCAAAACAAGAATGACACACTTCTGCGATTAATAGCACGATGCCATCTAGAATACAACAAGAAACTAATCTACCGCACTCCAACATAGCAACAAAGCATATGGCAGTGATGTACTCAAGATGCTTGACAAAACATGAACACTGAGATATGGCTAAATCACACAAGAGCAGGTTCAAACAAGCATGGCAAAAGTGCAAAAGATATCAGTATCACAGACTTAGTGAAAATACTAACATGCCAGAAATAACATCAGGAAGCCATGTTTAGAGCTAGCAAACAACATGCTACAGGAATATATCATAGCAACTCAAGGAATGGCATGATTCTACTAAATGCATAGAACAAAAGACCCTTACTGATCATGAGCCAAAAAGGCACAGAAGATATGATCGCACTCATGTAAACATAGCAAGTTTTAATAACAGTTTCAGACTTAGCAGAAATCAGAGCATGGCATAAATAGAATTATGAAGGCAACTTTGCGAGCTCAAATCACTCATCACAAAGCCTTGCATGACAAAACAAGCATATCCATAGCAAGATAACATGTTCATGAAGCTAAACATGGCAAGAGCAAGTTCATAGCATGCATGTATCACTAGCAACCACCATGACAAAACTGATTAACAAGTTAACATTCTGCCCGGAACATTTTATAGCAAAAGTAGAGCAAGAACAAGACATGCTAGGGCACTCCATAATTACAAACAGGGGAATGGATCGATAGAGCATAACCATATGTCCAAAACACCCTTACTGAAGATACTCAAAACAAGCATGGATCTCACTGTAGCATCAAGTTTACATGGCATCAAAACAACAGCAGGAAAAGACTTAGCAAAATCCCAAGTCCCTGAAAATAGCAATATCACGAAGCCTAGTTTGCATGCTTGTGCTAGTCACCACATTGATCAAAAAATACAAGGCGGGCACCTCTGTAAAGATGGCATAACATAGCTCAAAACATAAGTAGAGCTCATGCCCATATGATGCACACATCAAATGCAAAAAAAGGCCAAACCTCATAATCTGATAAGTAACAGAGGTAAACATTTTATAGCACTCTTGCATCAAAGATTAGGCCATCAATATGAACTCAAACAAGCATTCCTCAATGGAATGAAGTGAAGAGCATCTCACAATGAACATTTTGATATATCATATGCATGAAATGATGCTACAGTCATGGAGATATGAGGCAATGAACAGGGCATGAAAATATGAGGATCTAAGGACTTAGCAGAAAATAGACCTTGAGGGGGGAAAAGTCAACGGCGACGGATCTCGCCGAAATCTCACTGGAGATGGCCAGAGGAGGTAGGGGAAGCCGGATCCGGGGCTCCCTCGGCCGGACCTCCTGGATCTGGGCCGGGGAGCCACGGTAGCGGCGGACGAGGGCATCGGGGCATGAACTGGTGGCGCGGGCGGTGGTCGGAGCTGGAGCAGTGGGCGACGACGGCGAGGGGCGCAGGACTAGGCGCCGACACGAGGAGGCGGCGAGCGGGCGGCGATGGAAGCGCGGGGCCAGGGCGGCGCGAGGTGCAGCGCACGGCGGCGGCGAGGTGGCGCTGGTGCGGCGCATGGCGGCGGCGGGCGAAGGCAGCAGCGGCGTCGAGGCGTGGGTCGGCGACAGCGGGGTGTTGGAGCATGAAAGCCGAGGCGGCGGCAGCGCATGGCGGGAGGCGGCGCGCGGTTGCGCAGGCGGCGGGGCGCGGTCGTGCCCGATCGGCCCGGGGCGGAGGAGAGAGAGGGCGGCGGCGCACTGACGTGGCGGTGGGGGATTGGGCGTGGGGCGGTGGAGGCTGAGGTGGCGCGGCGGGATTGGTTGTGGTGACGCGGCCGGTGGACGCGTCCGGTGCGGGCGGACACGTCCAGCGGCGGAGTGGGAAGTTTGCTAGGGTTTGTACTGCGCGAAAATTCAGAGGGGGTCACATATATATAGGTAGAAGGAGGTGGGAGTGTCCAAATGAGGTACGGTTTTCTCCCACACGATCGTGATCCAACGACGGAGGACATGGAAGTGGTTTAAATGGGTTATTGGGCTGTTTTTGGAGGGTGTTGGGCTGCAACACACAAGAGGCCTTTGCGGTTACCCGGTTAACCGTGGGAGCATCTAACGGCCTCCAAATGGAACGAATTTGATAGGCGGTCTACTGGTGATGTACCAAGGCCACTTGGCAAATCTCGGTCCATTCCGAGAACGTTTAACACCCGCTCACGAAAAGAGACAAGAGGGGTGCGTCGGGTGCATGAGTGAGTGTCGGATTGCAAAACGGACAACGGGGAAAATGCTCGGATGCATGAGACGAACACGAATGCAAATGCGATGCACATGATGACATGATATGAAATGCATGACATGAACAAAATGCAAAACGAAGACAAAACCCAACCACGAAGGGAAAATCATATCGCATCTCTGGAAAAGGCAAGAGTCGGAGTTACAAATATGGAAAGTTGTATCCAGGGTGTTACATACATACTCCAAACACTGATGTATATAGATGTATTTTAGAGTGTAGATTCACTAATTTTGCTCCGTATGTAGTCCATATTGAGGCCCTGTTTGGTTCATAAGTCCTAGGACTTTTTCTAGTCTCAACTAAAAAGTCCCTACTCCTTAAAAAGTCCCTCCATGTTTGTTTTCAGGGACTAAAAAGTCCCTAATCCCTCCCTAGAGGTTATTGAATGACCATGTTACCCCCAGTATATAGAAAAATAACAACCAAACAACACCATGGGGCGGCGGGGCAATGGGTGTAGGGAGGGGCATTGTTGGAGAAGTCCCAAAAAATACTCTCCTTGAGAATCTTCTTCGTTAAGTCCCAAAAAGCAAGTTTTAGTCCCTAGTAGTCCCTCCTGTTTGGTTAAAAAGTCTCTAAGAGGGACTTTTTCTAGTCCCTACACTAAAAAGTTCCTGGAAACAAACACCACCTGCATAAAGTTGAGACACTTATTTTGGAACGGAGGGAGTACATATTTGCTATGATCTATCAATCATTAAGATGCAATAGCATGCATGTTAGTCTCCTTTGTATTTGATGACATGTTGCAACGGGCAACCTTGGACGCAAGATACATGTAACAGAAGCTCGAAGCTTCATAACATTGTACTATCTCGCTGATAAATTACAGTACGTACTATACTAGTACTCCCTCCATTCCTAAATATAAGTCTTTATATAGATTTCACCATCAACCACATATGGATGTATATAGATGCATTTTAAGTGTAGATTCATTCATTTTGTTCCATATGTAGTCCACCTAGTGGAATCTCTACAAAGACTTATATTTAGGAACGGAGGGAGTACTATGTAAAGAGTTAGGTGTCGCACGATGCCCAGAAAATATGGTGATAGTGTGAGGTGGGCCATGTAATCACTGATCCTGCGTGTTTTCACTGCTCTTGCACTCCTCTACCGTAAGAATGGAGAAAATTGTAATCTAGTAGTAGTACCTCCTTTTGCCGAAAGCGTGGGACATCCAGCAGTCCTACCACCTCAGTAATAATGACCAATGAGCCATCAAATCACATAGACCCAGCAGTAAGTTGGGCGGACAAAGCAACCATCACTCTTGAATCCGCTTCTCCCTTCAACGCAGGCGCCAGTGAGAGGTCGCGTCCGCTCTGCTCGGGCATGAATGCGGCACCGATTCTGTGGAGCGGCACTGACCGTTTCGGGCAGGAAGCATGCGCGGGCGATGGAGGGGCTTTGGGTGGGCCAGGCTGGTCAGGAGCGAGCGTGGCAGCTGTCCACCTGTCCCTACCGGACGCCCGGAAACGAGAGGATGCACCGACTCTCGCGGCTAAAAACGTACACTACACACCATCTCTCTATAGGAGTAGGTCGATCTGTCGCTCTCTCTAACACACACATGTTGTTAAACACACACACACACACACATGCACACGCACACACAGGTTCATAGAATAGGAAAACCATGTGAGTGCCAAGCCACGGGAAGTGAGATACAAATGGAGTACGTACAAGAAGCGAAGAGGTCACGAATATTCCATCAAACCTGGACTGAGGAGTAGTACTCCCTCCGTCTAGGTGTTAAGTCATCTTACAGAAATCAGATATTCCCAAAATGTTTAGGCGTCATCAATTAACTTCGCATCTCAATCCCCTCCTAGCATCGTTGCTAGCGAGCGTTGTTACTTAGGGAGCATTTGGATCCTTAGCAAGAACAGCTTATAGCATAGTCGGGCAAGGTTAGGCGTTTGGAGCTGTTAAAATATGTTAGCTTTTGTGGGCCAGCTAGCTTGGGTGGGCTAGAAAAACCTTGCTAGCTCAGGAGAGCCAGATCGACTCGCTTCCGATGGCAAACTTCGCGTAGTAGTAACATAGACTAGTAACATATGCATGTTACTAGTCCAAGTTACTCACCACTATGACCAGCCTAAGCAATGTAACCAAACGCTCCTTACTCTGCCTTGTTATCTTCCCCGAAAACCCAATGCATGGAACGCAACTATGCATTGATCAGTCAAGAAATGGAAGTCGTCTTGCATGTGAGTTAATACGTGGCCCTGCATGGTAGCTAAAACGACATCTCTTAGTTGTTTGGATTAATTGTTGCATTTAGAGACAGAAATCATGGCTTTGATTGGAGGAATGACTGGTCAAGTTTCTCCTTCTCCTCCAATCTGCTTGCACCTTAGGTCCCGCTGCACCTTTTAAAATGACTTACTACACCTAGACGGAGGGAGTCGTATGAGATACGGTGGCACACTAACTTAGGTCGAATACAAGTGCCCAAAATTGTGTGCATGTTATAATAAGGATTCACTTAAAATAGTACGTGAGAGAACAGAGGGATCAATTGGATATTGTTCCCAAGCAGTAGCGAGATGTGTGAGGTAAGATACACCATTGGCGCTTTTAATTTTTCTTATTAATTTGTTTGTTTCATCCTCTGACTGGTGGGACCCAACATACTACATGGAGAGAGGTAAGGTGACTAAGGCTGCATTATTTCTGCATCACTGTGGATAGTCTTACCACCAAAGCCACATGACACGATTATGATTTAAATCCCAATGATTCCCACACACAAAAAACATGGCATGCTTGTCACACAAATGCAGGAATGTATAAAAGGTTATTTTACTCTCGTTGAACATAACGGGAGGGTTGTGTAGCTGGTTAGCCTGTTCGCTCATCAAACTTGAGGTCTCGGGTTCGATAACTACACTTGAGCGTAATTCGTGCCAGGAGGATTCTTTGACTGCTCAAAATGGATGGATACGGAGCTATACGATCAGCTGCAGCCTCAGCGCTTGTTTTCTAGCGTTTGCACTCTTC
>NC_041382.1:217006082-217016293 GCF_002162155.2 Triticum dicoccoides | reverse complement strand
TGTAGTTACTCTCTTCACACTCTCTCACCCTCTCCAGATCTAAACAAGACTTCATTGGCCTCTCTCTCTCTCTCCCCTCACTGCTGGTCAAAGAGCTGGCAGGATCCGTCCGCTGGGAAGGGAAGGAGGCTTAACGTTGTCGCCGTCGGCGAGGGAGGGAATCCACTATCGGCACAGTTGTTCACTTTCATCCAGTGGCAGCGTCGGAGGGCCTCCGAGCCCTTCTTCTTCGCCGTCGTACATAGTGTGGGCCGAACTGCCTCCGGTCGCCCACCGAACCACACCCCAAGAACCTTAAGGTATAATTTACTCCACATGCATTGCTCTAGCTGCATGTGGGCTTTTTTCGCTTCTGCACTCGAATCTAGGTTCTTGGATCAAATAGGAAAGTAGTGGGGCAAGTTGTATACCATGAATCTAGGACGTGGTTCAAAGAGGAAATGAATGGGGGAAAGTAGTGGGAAAAGTTGTATAGCATGAATCTAGGACGTGGTTCAAAAAGGAAAGGAAGGGGGAAAGTTGTATCGCATGAATCTAAGATGTGGTTCAAAGAGGAAAGGAATGGGGGAAAGTAGTGGGGAAAGTTGTATAGCATAAATCTAGGATGTTGTTCAAAGAGGAAAGGAAGGGGCGAAAGTACTAGTACAGACTGGCTATCCAGCACCTACGTTGGTCGAAAAGGGAAAACAATGGCAAACGCAGTACGCACATCTGTAACAAACTGATATTTTGTTTTGGGGGGACAAGGCTGTAGAGTTTGAGCAGGACTAGATTTGCTATGCTCACATAGGGAAAGGTGTCTAAAGATAACAAAACTGGGACCAACACAAATATGCTCCTTGGTTGTTTGTTCTTTGTTGCAACAGACTGTGCATCACCCCAGTACATCGGTAGATGCACATGGTGCTGGTGCGCCCACTGTCCCGTGCAACTCTTTAGCTATTGTTAATCTAAGGCCCTGTTTGGTTAAGAACTCCCTAGTCCCTACCTGCTTGGTTCCAGGGACTAAACATGGACTAGAGGTTATTAAATGACATGCTAAAAGACCATGTTACCCCTAGTAATGAACTAATAGAGACAAGTTGCAATGCGTGGCAGGGGCAACTGTTGGAAAAAGTCCCAAAAAGACTCTCCCTCGGGGTCTTCTTTCTTTAGTCCCAAATGCCCACTTTTAGTCCCTAAATGTCCCTCCTGTTTGGTTTAGATGGGACTGACACAGAGTTTTTTAGTCCCTCCACCAAAATGTCCCTGTAAACAAACACCCTCTAATAATGCCGCTGGAAAATTGATGCAATGCCACAGTTAAAAGCAAATTACATGTTTAACGAATCTTATTGTTAATATAATCTCTCTGTTAATATTAATCAATGCCATCGTTTGAGAAATGCTATTGTCTTGCTTTCTTTCCCATTTAGATAAGGTAGATGCTTCTTTTTGTTGGCTTCTGTGTCGTCCACCGTTATTAACCACTAGTTGTTTCCTTTGCACCTCTGTGTAAACAGGATTTTCTACTTCACCTCGTTGCCATTGTGACCTTTTGTTGCACTGCACAAAACACTTTTGTTTTAAGAGTGTTTTGTGCAGTTCAACCAAAATGTCACACTGACAATGTTGCTTGATTGCTTGATCTTAGTGGAACTGCACAAGAGGAGATCTTACTTCCTATCCGTGTTGGCAAATTTGGTTCAGATCTTCTTCTTGTGAGTTGTTTGAATTCCGCGTCATGAGAGGTTAGTACTAGCCTTCTTTCACATGATTCTGCAGTGTGCTTTCATATGTTGTGCTACTTGTACGGTAATGTTGCTTGATTTTAGTGAACTGCACAAATGGAGACAAGACTTCCAATCTGTATGTGCACCGTAATGTCCCATTGAGGTAAGATAAGGATATTTCACAACTGTTGGCCTATATTTTGCCACTTTCATCAGAAAATTAATGTCATTGTTTAGTGCTATACTTGTGCAACCTAATTGACATGCCAAATGTTACATTGAAGGCGAAGCTTGTCTATTATTGAACTAAGTGATGAAGGGGAAGAACAAGCAGAAGAAAAACAAAAATCAACTCCTCGTGCTGCAATGAAGCACTGGAACTGTGATGACACAAGTAATGATATAGTTTTGCATCTTAATTTATTGCTATGGCTGGAACGAGCAATTGTTTCGCCACTGATTTGATGCCACTCTTAATGTAATACATAATTATCTCTACTTGTGCAAACAAGGATCTTCTTTGAAGATACCATATATTTTAGTGGAACTGCACAAGAAGATGTTGGAAACATTAAACTAATCGAGGAGTATATAGTAAGCATGGCCACCACAGTAGATAGCAACAGATGGTTCCGGAGAAGTGCTTCATATGTATGCTCTACACAATAAGCCTCCTGACAAAGCTTGGTACTCGCCCACTGATTTCATCCATATGATTGAGCTTTGTCATCTCAATTGGTGTTGTGCTACTTTTTAGATACTGTCATGAAAAAGTGGTATTGTCCTTGAGAAGTGCTTCATCTGTGTTGTTTTAAATACTTCCTTTCCTTTTTTTCGAGCAAACAGGGATGCTAGCATTTAGTTGTCCTCTTGTCTTTGCACAACAGGATCATCCTCCTCTGAAGAAGAATATGGAGTACGTGAAGTGACTAGTTCCGATTATGCCAGGATGAAGAAGCCATGTCTATCTTCTCATCAAAAGGAGCAGTTGAAGGATGGTTACATTACTCCCCACAAGACCAAACTAACTTCAGCTCAGAAGGACTGACAAATCTCCATTGTCTTGCTGTGATGCGCAAGTACAATGTTGTTCTAGGATTCTTTCCGGTGAGTTCCATTTTTCTAAAAGTGTGCTCTACATGGACCATGTAGGTGCCTGTTTAAACTGTCAATTCATAGTACAGTTTGCTTTATACTAATCACTTTTTTTGTATTTGTGCAAACAAGGGTGCTCAGCTTGATTTCAATGGGAATTGCACAAAATGTTCATGAATACATCGAATCATTCATTTCCACCACAAAAAAGGAGGTGCCGATAAGTTCAAGGCATTGCAACATATAAGGGAGAAATCATACAAGCTATGTGCGAATTTGGTTGATTTTGGTGGAACTGCACAAAAAGAACAGTTGGTTCATTTAGCACGAGGTGCCATGTCAATGTCCGAACTGATGGCAAACCCTGCCCATTCCACAATCGTAGGCATTTGATATTTTCGAATGGGACAACCTTGTCAAATTTTGCTCATTGATTTTAGCAAGAAGACATGCGTTTGATATTTTCGAATGGGATGCCCTTTGCTATCAGCAGCATCGATCCATTTTTTCTTTATTCTTTAGTTGTGAAGTAAATATTGGCTAAAAAGCTGCTCAAACTCTTTGTACTCATTATGTTCCTTTTTACTTCACACATTGTGCAAGTGCATACTTTTTTCTATAAGATTGGTCAAAATAGAGATACTTTGACTGCAGACAAAACTTGTATGCAGACTAGAAAGGACCGGAGGGAGTACATGTGAAACTGCTGCAAACGAGGTGATCACCCTGGGAATAATGCCAGTACGTATTGTTTTGCATGTTCATCCAATGCCAGTGATACAAGAATTCAAACTAATCGAAATAAATTCATTCATACACGCTCAGATTTCATATAAACATGCCGGATTTCATTACATTTCATACATTCTTCAACTAAAAAGGCGTCCTTCTCCAACATAGCTCTCCGACTCCACATCGCCGCCAAGAAGCTAACCGGCCGTCAGTGGTCAACCCGCCTAGCTTGGCTTCAACCGGAGGGTAGCAGCGGTGGCCTTACTTGGACCCGAGCGGCGGCGACCTACCGTGTTCTACTCTTCCTCGTTTTCTGTGTGGCGCGGCCTCCTTGGCAGCGGGCGGGGCCTCGGCGGAGCCGGCGATGTCCTCTGTCTCGTTGCCGACGGGCGGCGCCTCGGCAGAGTGGGGGAAATCCTCCCCCTCGTGGCCGGCAGGGTGGGGCCTCAGCGAAGCCGGCGGTGTCCTCTGCCTCGTTGTTGGTGCCGTGGGGCCTCGGTGGAGCAGGGCCTCGTCGACGCCAACGGAGCGGGGACTCGTCAGAGCCGGCATTGTCCTCTGACTCGTCCTCGGTCTCGCCAAACAGTGCCTCGCCCGCTTCATTGCCCTCTTTGTAGGCGGCTGTAGCCTCCACCACCCGCATGCGCCACCACCAGCGCTCGAGGCGGCCCTCGTGGGTGGAGCGGTATGAGTCGAGCAGCGCCTGCTGCTCCACCCGCTCCGTGGCGATCTGCTCCTCTGCCTGCAGGTGCTCCTGGAGGAGATGGTGGTTGTAGGCGGCATCAGCCTGCGCCTCCCAGAACTGCTCCTCACGCTTCTGCCTCACCATGTCCATATATTGGGCACGAGCCTCGCCGATGGTCATGGTGCAATGCACCGGCGAGGATGGCACGGAGGAGGGGGTTGGCGCCGAATCGTCGACTACCATGTTCTCCATTGGGACGTCATCATCCTCCGGCTGCCTGCCGGCCAGCCAGTCGGCAGCAATGGCTTCCATCTCCTTGTGGTCCATCGTCCACCTGTCCCGAAGAGCGCTGGAGCGCGAGGAAGCCATGGTGGGCAGTAGTGGTGTGGACAGGAGAAAGGGCACGGATGCGGATGACTGCGGCTATGGCCGGCGCAGCAGTTTATATAGCAATGGTGGGCGGCAGAGGGACGGACATGTGGCGCCTGAGTAGCCACCTCGGCAATCGCGTATCATTAATGTAGGCGGCAGAAGGACGGACGAACGGCACTTGTGTTGTTTGAAGGCGGAGCAATCGCCTGCACCGGGAAGCGGGGCGGGCGGCGCTGACAGTTTCGGGCAGAAAGCGCGTGCGGGCGAGGGAGGCAGTCTGGGTGGGCCAGGGCAGTCAGACTCGTGCTTGGTAGCGGGCGGTCCAACAGCCAGACATGCTGGCTCGCCAGCTAGCTCGCCGAGCTGAGCGACGACAAACAGACGATGGACGTAGCTTCCGACCAGGAGCCGGTGCCACTGTCCAAGCCGGTTCATGCCGTGTTCACCATAGAGCAGGTGCGACCTCACTTCGACGCCCTAATGGCAGAAGAGCTACCAGCACAGGAGGACCTGTGCTGCAACCTCCGTCTCCTCAACGAGCACCGGTGAACAAGCAAACAACAATGCCATCGCGGACATGTGGCCCTATGATCCTGGCTTCTCGAATGAGCAGTGGGCGTTGTATCAGACCATCCGTAGGGCCCGCGAGGCCCTCTCCGTCGTCCTTCGAGTTGTTGTGCTCGTCGTGGCGCCACTGTCTCGCGTTATCAACATGGTCAACGGACATGAGGATGAGGAGATGACTTTACTTGGAGAGGATGACAGTGGGGACCCACTAGGGCCATAGCCGCACTTATGCAAGTGCCTCCTTATTAGTATATAAAACTATAATTTTTTTGCTTCCTCCTGGTATCCTGACATCACGATCCCACACCATTGTCAACCTATGTAGTCAATAAACAAGAGAATTGCACAAGAAGTGGCCGACAGCTAGGACCAAGCAGCTCGAGCAGTATTTTTTTTGAGGTGTGACCACTGCAGAGTTTTTCTTGAGTGATGTTTAGCCCAGATATTATTTTTTCTCCTCTGAACAACAACACAAACATCGCTGTAGGTATTAACTGGGCGGGCTATGGCCCGTCTAGCCTAGGTCAGATATCCAGCCCAGATATTAATTTTTTTCAAGCTGAAAATGGCTAGCCCAGCTATACTTTTTTTAGGAATACCCAGGCAAGGTCAAGTTGTTATTCTCCGCCCCGCTGGGCTGCAAATCTTTCCTAGGAGGGATGCATTTGGCTTAACAAGAAAATGGGATTTAAGAAATAATAAATGGGATGTAATTATAAAAACTAGGCAGTAACTATAAGGAATGCACCAAACACGTAATTACTTTATAAAATATTATTTTTGGATATTGAATTTTTAATTTCATTAATTGTTGCGAGTGTAATGTTTCGTTGGATTTTTATGTAATATAAATTTATATTGAAATTTTATTTAATCTCACTAGAAATTTCGGGATAAAAATATTTCGGATCCCATCAAAATGTGGGAAATTTTATTGAATTCTGTTTTGAACGGTTGGTTGAAATGGGCTGTATTTTTAACAAACTGTAAATGGGTTGTAGTAAATTCCATTAGAATTCAAAAATTGGCTGCACATTCTTACAAATCTCAAATGGACTATAAGTTCTCTGCCACACACTTGTGGCCTTACTAAGTTGACGCGTCCCCTAAAAAAAGAGTTGACGCGTATGCAAGGCTTTGTCAACTTATAGTCAACACACGGTTCTAGTAGCAGTGGCCGTTGGATGTCCATCCAACGAATGCCGTGCTTCTTCTTCAACCTCGGATATTCTAGCTTCACCCGCCCAAAAAATGATTCCTCCCCCTGACATCTGGGGCGCACCGTTTCAGAAGCTGACATGTGGGCCTACTAAGTTGACGCGTACCAAGGGCTTTGTCAACTTAGTCAATATGCACGATTCTAGCTGCAGTGACCGTACGATATCCATCCAACGGCCGTCGTGCTTCTTCAACCTCTGGTCTTCTTGCTCCAGCCGCCCAAAGCAGCGCCGGTCGTGTCGCCTGCTCCTGCCTCCCATGGCCGGCTGTGCTGCCGTGGAGGCCTCACCGCCCCCTACTACTCCCACCGTGGCCAGGTCATCCCTCCACTCACCCACACCCCCTATTATTCTATGGCGACAGCAGCATCACACCGCAGCCGAACCAGTGAACCCTCATACTCCTCTCCGTGTGGGCATCCACTACCACATCTTTGTAACGCCCTCGATGCGGCTATATCTCCCACGTGTCGAAGCACGACTTAGAGGCATAACCGCATTGAAAGCAATGCCACAAGTGAGGTAATCTTCGCAGACAACCCATGTAATACAATAAGGGAAAAGATACATAGTTGGCTTACACTCGCCACGTCACACAAATACATAAATAAGTCATTACATTCATCCAAATACACTCAAGGTCCGACTACGGAACCAAAATGAAGATAAACCCCAAATGCAACATAGTCCCCGATCGCCCCAACTGGGCACCACTACTGATCATCTGGGAAAGACACGTAGTAACGACGAGAGTCTTCATCGAACTCCCACTTGAGCTCGGTCATATCATCTAGAGCGGTATCATTGGTCCCTGCATCTGGTTTTGGAAGGAATCTGTGAGTCACGGGGACTCAGCAATCTCACACCCTCGGGATCAAGACTATTTAAGCTTATAGCTAAGGGTAAAAGTATGAGGTGGAGCTGCAGCAAGCGACTAGCATATATGGTGGCTAACATACGCAAATGAGAGCAAGAAGAGAAGGCAAAAGCACGGTCGAACAACTATGATCAAGAAGTGATCCTAGAACAACCTACGTCAAGCATTACTCCAACACCGTGTTCGCTTCCCAGACTCCGCCGAGAAGAGACCATCAAGGTTACACACACGGTTGATTCATTTTAATTAAGTTAAGTTTCATGTTATCTACAACCGGACATTAACAAATTCCCATCTGCCCATAACCGCGGGCACGGCTTTCAAAAGTTCAAATCCCAGCAGGGGGGTCCCAACTTAGCCCATCAAAAGCTCTCACGGTCAACGAAGGATATTCCTTCTCCCAAGACAATCCGATCAGACTCGGCATCCCGGTTACAAGACATCCTCGACAATGGTAAAACAAGTATAGCAACACCGCCCGAATGTGCCGACAAATCCCGATAGGAGCTGCACATATCTCGTTCTCAGGGCACACTCAGATAGGTCAAGCTATGAGTAAAACCAACCCTCGAGTTTCCCCGAGGTGGCCCCGCAGGCTGCCCATTTCGGACCAACACTCAGAGGAGCACTGGCCCAGGGGGGTTTAATAAAGATGACCCTTGGGCTCCGGAAACCCAAGGGAAAAAGAGGCTAGGTGGCAAATGGTAAAACCAATGTTGGACATTGCTGGAGGCGTTTCATTCAAGGGGTTCCCATTATAACCCAACCGTGTAAGGAACGCAAAATCCGGGAACATAACACCGATATGACGGAAACTAGGGCGGCAAGAGAGGCTGAACCTTCCACCCTTTACCAATTATATAGGTGCATTAAGATAAACAAGATAATATGGTGATATCCCAACAATAAACAAGTTCCAACAAGGAACGGTCTCCAATCTTCACCTGCAACTAGCAACGCTATAAGAGGGGCTGAGCAAAGCGATAACATAGCCAAACAACGGTTTGCTAGGACATGGTGGGTTAGAGATTTGACATGGCAATATGGGAGACATGATAAGCAAGTGGTAGGTATCGTTGCATAGGCATAGCAAAAGAGCGAGCATCTAGCAAGCAAAGATAGAAGTGATTTCGAGGGTATGGTCATCTTGCCTGCAAAGTTCTCAGAGTTGCCTTGATCCTCGTAAGCATACTCAACAGGCTCCTTGTTCATGTACTCGTCTCCCGTCTCTACCCAAGCAAGAACAACAAACAAAAGGAACACAATCAACCACGTGCAATGCTCAAGCAACATGATGTAAACATTGTATGATATGCGGGATGCGATATGTGATGCATATGCATGATTTGGAAAGGAATGATTGAACCTGGCCTCAACATGGAAATCCAAGAGTGACACTGGAAAGGGGAGGTGATTTCAGTCGAAATCGATATAAAGATCACCGGAATCGGATGCACGGTTTGGAAATGGCAAGCAAAACAAATATGGCACCGGTCTGCGATAAACAGCAAGTAGCCTCCTAAATGCATCAAGAACAACATGCTACATCACTCAAACATAGCAACAAAATACATGGCAGGGATCCACTCATGATGCTTGACAAAAGATGAACACTGAGCTACGGCTAATTCACTCATTAACAGGTTCAAACAAGCATGGCAAAAGTGCAAAAGATAACAGGTTTCAGACTTAGTGAAATTAACAGCATGTCAGGAATTTATCATCAGGAAGCAAAGTTTAGAGCACGATACTACATGCTACAGGAACTTATCATGGCAAAGCAAGGCATGGCATGAAGTTACTCTAAGGATATAACAAAAGTCCCTTAGTGACCATGAGCCAAAAGGGACCAGAAAATACAATTGCAAGCATGTGAACATAGCAAAAACATAAACAGATTCAGACTTAGTGAAAAACTGGAGCATGGCAAAAACAGATAACAAGTAGGCATGTTTATGAGCTCGATGCACTCACTACGAGGCATTGCATGACAAGCTAGTCATACACCCAGCAAATATACATGGAATAGAAGCTAGACATGGCAAGAACAACAACATAGCATGCACGGATCAACAACAACAAGCTCGGCAAAATTGCTAAACATGTTAACAACCTGCCAGGAACATTTTATAGCAAAAGTAGAGGTCGATTGACTCAAGCTATGGTGCTCCATAATTGCAAACAAATACATGGATGGATAGAGCCCAACATTATCTACAAAACATCCTTACTGGTCATGCTCAAAAGAGGCACGGATCACTAGGACACAACATGAACATATGGCATAAAAATAATGATAGGGCAAGGACTTAGTGAAATTCTAAGTCCCTGAAATCAGCATCATTGGGTAAGCTACTTTGCATGCTTGTGCTAGTCACCACTAAGATCACAAAAATACATGGCATACACCCCTGTAAAGATGGCATGTCATTCTTCAAAACACATGTAGAGCTCAGGATCACAGCATGCACACATTAATCATAGCAAAAATGACAAAAGTGCATTTGCTGAAACAGATCTGAAACTATCATCACATAGCCCTCTTCCAACAGCATTTTGGGCATCAAGATGAGCTCAAATGAAAATGATGCAATGAGATGAAATGATTTACTCTTCGAGGCGAACATTTTGATATGCTACACGCATGAATCGAAGCCATGATGAGGAAGTTATGACATGTCAAAGTATGCAAAAATATTAGGGTTAGGGACGAAAAAGTCAACCGAGGCAAAAACTTCAGATCCAGATCCGGCCAAGGCACTGTAGCTGCCGGAGACTCGAGCTCAACGGACTTCGCTGCGGGGCTCGCCGGAGAGGAGGGTAGCGGCCGGAGTCGTCGGGGAACGAGGGCGGCGGGCTCCGGGCGGTGGCGGGCGACGTCGGCAGCGAGGCGGCGGGCTCCGGGCGGTGGAGGAGAAGCTCGCCGGAGCGGGGCAGCGGCAGGCCGGCGACGA
>NC_041382.1:216963443-217005488 GCF_002162155.2 Triticum dicoccoides | reverse complement strand
GCGGGGCGCTGCGGGCGGCGGCCGGGCGATGGGCCGTGGGGGCCCGCACGGGCTCGCGGGCCCGCAGGGTCGGCGGCGATGTGGACACCCGGGCGGGCGAATTAGGCGGTGCCACATGGCGGTGGTGGGAGGAAAACGGACACATCCGGCGGCGAGGTCTTTTTCCGGCGCGCGAGGAGAGGGAAAGATCTAGGGTTTGCCCGAAAATTTCCGGGAGTGCCCTATTTATAGAGGTAGAGGGAGCTAGGAAGCTCCAAATGAGGTGCGGTTTTTGGCCACGCGATCATGATCGAACGCTCTAGATGATGGAGGAGGTTTAGGTGGGTTTTGGGCCACTTTGGAGGGGTGTTGGGCTGCAACACACACGAGGCCTTTTTGGTCTCTCGGTTAACAGTTGGAGTATCAAACGAAGTCCAAATGGTACGAAACTTGACAGGCGGTCTACCGGTAGTACACCAAGGCCGCATGACAAGTCTCGGTCCAATCCGAAAACGTTTAGCACCCGCACACGAAAAGAGGTAGAAAGGGACAGCGGAGGACATAGGAGCGCCGGAATGCAAAACAGACAACGGGGAAAATGCTCGGATGCATGAGACGAACATGTATGCAAATGCAATGCACATGATGACATGATATGAGATGCATGACAAAGACAAAACACACGGAGACAAAAACCCGACAACGAGGAAATAGAATAACTTAGTGCTAGAAACGACAAGAGTTGGAATACAAATAAGGTAAGTTACATCCGGGGTGTTACAGTCTTCCCCGGCTCCGCATCGTCCCCTTCCTAGGCCTTGTTGTCGTCCATCGCCCTGGTGCTCTCGGCACGGCATGGTCAACATGGTCAAGGAACAGCTTCCATCGGACATGGACTGTATGTGGAGAGGTTGACAGCTGGGTCCACGGCCACAGCAAGGAAGTGCCTCCTTATTACGCGCAAAATAATTATTCCTCCACCTGACAGCGAGGACCCACCGGACGGGCCACTGTATTTCGCAAAAAAAATGTTTCCCCCTGACTGTTGGGACCCACCAGCTACATCTTCGCACACAAGGAAGTGCGTTCGGGCAAAAAAATGATTTGCCCCCTTGACTGCTGGGACCCACCAGCTACATCCTCGCACGCAAGGAAGTGCCTGACAGTCGGGACCCACCTGGTCGAAGCGTACGTAGCATCGTCATTTTGGTCACGAACGTGTACGTACATACTGGTCGATGTAGAGGCGCGCACGTGTCGTAGTAGAGGCGCGCACGTAGCATGTACATGTACGTACAGCGGCCAGTGTGCAAGAAAGAAAATACGACCATGTACGTACATACGGGCGGGGTCTCGAACGCCTACTCGTGCATACCTACTGTAAGTGCATCTAGTGCCACCCCTAGTTGGTTTTGGAGTATTGACGACAAACCTGGTTGAGGGACTAATGTGTTTGTGAGAATTGCACGATAACACAGGTAGTAGTCCCTCATTGATTCGGTTTACCTACCGGAGATGACCCCTAAAAATGTATGAAGACATTGAAGACAAAGGTGGTATGTGAAGACATTCACATTGAAGACTATGACAAGAGAAAACATCGCGTGAAGACTATGGAGCGCGAAGACTTAGTTGTTTCGTTGTTTCCTTTCTTCTTTGTTGAGTCATAGGAACCACCGTACTGTTAAGTGGGGTCCCAGTGAACCAAGTCAGAGTGACTGAAGTGATGCTTAACCAAAATCCTATGCCTTCAAGCGAAGACAATGAGAGCAAAACTTATCCAGAGTTGGATAAGTCAGCTTTACTTGTAGCCCAAGTAAAGTTGTCGCGTGTGTTTGAAATCTGACTGTTGGAACACGTGTCAGTTCCTTAGTGACCTAGGGTCATTTCAGACAAATCAGGTCGGGTTGCCTAGTGGCTATAAATAGCCCACCCCCTACACCATAAATTGGTGGCTGCTTAGAGTTAGTGCATGACTTTTGTCGTTTGAGAGCAACCCACCTCGAAGCCTTTGAGAGAGAAATCCTTGCGAGGACAAAGCCCTAAACACCCAGAGCCAAAGAGTGTTAGGCATCACTGAAGTCTTCCTGTCTGTGTGATCTGAAGACTTGTTACACTTGAGGACTATGAATCCTCCAGCCGGTTAGGCGTCGCGTTCTTAGCATCCCAGAGTCATTGTGGATCGCCAGTGAACAAAGTCTGTGAAGGTTTGGAAGTCTACCTTGAAGACTTACCTGAGTGATTGAGTGAGGACTGGGTGTTCTTTAGCTCAAGGGGAATAAGGTGAAGACGCGGTCTTCTGAGTTGAATCCAAATGTAGGATCAAGGATCCACATCACACTTCAAAATTTGAGAAGCCAAATGTCAGTTACTTCAGAGTATTTGGTGCTAGGTGCTGGATCAAGGATCCACATCATACTTCAAAATTTGCACCGAAAGCACATGAAGGTTTTATGCTTGGTTACGGAAAGGATTCGCACTCCTATAGAGTCTTCAACCTCTTTCAGTATAAAGTGGTTAAAACTGTGGATGTGCAGTTCGATGAGACTAACGGCTCACAAAGAGAGCACCTGCCAAATGTGCTAGATAAAATTCCACCCAATGAATCCATCAAGCTTATGGGAACTGGAGAAATCATACCGTCTGAAGTACAGCCTGAAGAGGAACTTATCATTTCTGCACCTAATCAACCTGAAGACAATGCTCATCCTGAAGACAATCCTCCAAACAATGACAATGATCAGCAAGAGCAAAATCTTCGTCCAGTTCATCCTCGTGTTGCAAATGAAGTACAGATTGAGAAGATAATTGGTAGCATCAATGCACCTGGTCCACTCACTCATTCAAGGGCAACACAGCTAGAAAATTTCTGTGGGCACTTTGCATTTGTCTCAATATCTGAACCCCAAGAAAGTTGATGAAGCCTTCATGGAACCTGAATGGATTCAAGCTATGCAAGAAGAGCTTCAATAGTTCGAGCTGAATAATGTATGGGAACTGGTCAAGCGTCCTGATCCTCATAAACACAATATCATAGGCACTAAATGGATATATCGCAACAAGCAAGATGAGCATGGTCAAGTTGTCATAAACAAGGCTCGTCTCGTTGCTCAAGGATACACTCAAGTTGAAGGAATTGACTTTGATGAAACATTTGCTCCTGTGGCTAGGCTTGAAGCTATAAGCATACTGCTAGCCTATGCAAATCATCATAACATCCTTCTATATCAAATGGATGTGAAGAGTGCCTTTCTCAATGGCAAGATTGAAGAAGAAGTGTATGTTGCACAACCGCCTGGTTTTGAAGATCCAAAACATCCTGACATGGTTTATAAGCTCAACAAGGCACTGTATGGCCTCAAACAAGCCCCTCGTGCTTGGTATGACACACTCAAAGACTTCCTGAAGAGCAAAGGCTTCAAACCTGGTTCCCTGGATCCCACACTCTTCACGAAGACATGTGATGGTGAACTGTTTGTGTGCCAAATATATGTGGATGACATTATCTTCGGCTACACTAATCAGGAATACAGTGATGAGTTTGGACACATGATGCAAGAGCAATATCAGATGTCCATGATGGGTGAGCTGAAGTTCTTCCTTGATCTTCAAATACGGCAGCAACGCAATGTCATCTTCATATCTCAAGAGAAATACCTCAAAGATTTCCTGAAGAAGTTTGGAATGCAAGACTGCAAAGGTTATATGACGCCAATGCCAACCAAAAGTCATCTGGGTCCTGACGCCAATGGTAAAGAGTTTGATCAAAAGGTATACCGCTCCATGATTGGTTCTTTGCTTTATTTATGTGCATCTGGGCTAGATATCATGCTTAGTGTTTGCATGTGTGCCCGATTCCAAGCGGCACCAAAGGAATCGCATCACTTAGCTGTGAAGCGAATTCTTCGATATTTGGCTTACACCCCAACACTAGGATTATGGTGTCCAAAGGGCTCAGAGTTTGATCTAGTTGGATTCTTGGATGCTGATTATGCTGGTGACAAGGTGGATCACAAGTCTACATCAGGCACATGTCACTTTCTGGGATGATCACTTGTGTGTTGGTCTTCAAAGAAGCAGAACTATGTATCTCTCTCCACTGTCGAATCTGAATACATTGCTGCTGGATCTTGCTGCGCTCAGCTTCTATGGATGAAGCAAACACTCAAAGACTATGGCATTCATCTGAAGTAAGTGCCACTCTACTGCGATAATGAAAGTGCCATCAAGATTGCCAACAACCCAGTTCAGCACTCGAAGACAAAGCACATTCAGATCTGTCATCACTTTCTCAGAGATCATGTCATGAAGGAAGATATTGATATCATTCATGTCAACACTGAAGAGCAACTGGCAGATATATTCACAAAGCCCTTAGATGAGAAAAGGTTTTGCAAGTTGCGGTGTGAGCTAAATATCTTGGAATACTCAAATGTCCTGTGATCAGGCACACATCCTAACACTTATGCATGTTGATAACTTAGATGTGCAACACACGAAGTAATGTATATCTTCAGCTAATGAAGACTTACTCTCTAAGTGTGAATACATTAACGTGGAATTTGACTTTGGAGCGCCACGATAACTGTGCGCCGTGTCTGGGTCTAATACTTCCTATACGGTGGGTAACGCCACCACCAAACTTTTGCTCGAAGTATTTTCTGTTGGCGTTACATTTACAAAATCTTCGTTTTTGGTTTGTCTTCAATATTAACATGACTTCATGTTTATCTTCACTATATCGATTTGGTCTTATTCGGATATATTCATATATTAGTGTTCTGTCCTCTACAGCATTCACTTATAGCTGTGTCTTCTTGTTTGAATCTTTTGAACTAAGTGAATGTGATCGGACCCTAACATCTCTATGCTCCCGTCTCAAATCTATCTGTCCAAATCATATGCATTCTATTGAAATCATCGAATGTATTCTCTGTGTCCTTGTCAGCAGAAGACATAGAGACAAACATTAAATCTGATTTAAATGCTCTATCCTTTTTGCCTGAAACCCGGAGAAGCGGGAACGACCACCCGACAATCCAGGCGTGCGTGGGAACATGGTACAACTTCCAATGTGTTGCATGTATGACACGTGTCCTTCAGATGTGAATCGCCAAGGGCACCTGCATAATAATGCTATGATATCCCTGTCCTTATAAATACACGCCTCACCCCAGTCATTATCTCTTCTTCTACTTCTCCTTCTCGCACAAACCCTAGCGCCATCGCTAGCCCTCGACGACGCCGGCGACGAAGCGCTTAGCTGTCGTGACCTCACCGAAGCCGTCCTCACGCCGGCCGCGGACATCATCTTCTCCGCCGTCGTCGTAGGTGTCCTCCGTCGCCAAGTTAGGGCACGGAAGATCGAACTGCTCGGCCTCATCTTCTACTCCGTCTAGCAGTTCCTCGAGTGGTAAATAAAAGCTCTTTTTTACAGTCCTTTTGATCCAATAGATTCATCCTTTTCAACCACAAGTGGTTTATGTCCCAACAAATTGAATCTATCCTTTTCTGCATCTCATAACATGCCTAGTATGTTCACTTATGCTTCACAAAGTAGTTAGATTCCTCACTTGTACTTATTCATGGATTAGTACAAATCTGGAACCAACTCTCTACAAATGAGTGAATGCCTTCGCACTATGAGGTCAATGTCTTCTCAACTGATTTATCTTCAAAATCTTCTAAGAATGCATATGACCTCTTCCCCTTCCCTCGCATCTCTAATGTTGTCACAGGTACATGTCCGTGGGAGAATCCCTTGGTTCTCATAGTCTGCATTCATTTGCAGAGTTCTTACAGCATCACATCAATTCTCCCAAAGCTAATTCCAGTCTGACCAGCCGAAGGAAGCCTTTGCAAGTTCTGAAGCCATTCAGCCTGAACTTCATGGCGACAGAAAAATCAGTCAGGAAGGGCGGTAGACAGCGCCATGAAAACACTGCTAAGGACCTGCCACCGGATCTCTATGAGCTATACAAGTCAGATCCAGAAGAGACCTATGGAGAATGCAAGAACCGAATCCAATGGATTCGAAGACATTGGGCAAAGGAATGGTTCAAGTACAAATTTGTCACTGATGAATATGCTAAAAAGAATGCCATCAAGGGCCCCTAGGGAGATATTATATACAAAGGTCTTCAGCCCAAGTCGAAGTCCGAAGCTATTGCTCAAGGCTTCTACCCTTGCATGATCCTGGACCTCAACCTGCTAATGCCGACCCATCCTCTCTGTTATGGTGTCGTGAAGACAATCTCTTTAAGCACAACTTCCAATTTTCCAAAACTTCTGCCAAAGAGAACAAGAAGTCGCTTGGGTTAGACTTCAACCCCGGTCCCTCTGCTCCTCGTGCTGACGGCACATGCGATGCTGAACCCAATATTGTTGGGCCCTTCTACAACCTTGAAGGTCTCATCACTCACATTCAGGTTCAAGGGGCAGCCATGGATCACTCTGCAGATGACGCTGATTCTGACGAAGCGCTTGCACCACCGAAGCCTGTGAAGCAAAAGAAACCAAAGGCTTCAAAGCCCTCCTCCGCACCAAAGGTCTCGTGGGCGTAGCCTCTGGCCACTGCACCTCCTGAAGCTAGTGTGCAGTCTAAAGATCTCTCTCGCATCTCCAAGTCTAACAAGATGAAGAAGCCCATGCAACCAACTGGTCAAGCATTGACCCCTGCTGTCGTTTTGAGGAACGAGAATGAAGCCATTGATCTGTCTAGCGACGACGATCTTGGCGATGATGCTCTTGAGATGCTTATAAAGAGCAAGCAAGAGGCAGAAATCTTCAATGATCTTCCCCTCTTTGATGTGGAGATCATGTACAAGTTCATTGATGAGTGGTTTGACAGCCCAGACCTCAGTTTTGATGATCTTCGGCTCCCAATTGGCCCCAGCGTCTCTTTCCATGGAGCCATTGCTCCTGAGCTGGCTCTTGCACAGAAAATTGTTGAGCTGAAGCACAAGATTGATTATGAAAAGGCTCAGTTCAAGAAGCACATGGCCAAGGTCAACGTGGAAGACGTCCAAAACTTCAAGGTTATGCTGCATTAGCTCAAGGATGTGTTCCACAAGAAACGTGAAGAAGCTAAAGGTTCTCGAGAGCGCATGAAACACCTGGCTGCAAAATGTGTTCAAGGCTACAATGAAGCTGAAAAGCGCAAGGCTTTTGCGCGACCAGGCATCGACCCTAGAATGGTTGCCAAGAAGAAGAAGAAGCCTGCTGTGGCCCAACCAGAAGCATCAAGGCAGGACGAACCTCGCATTGTCTTCCCGGCAAGTATGACAGGCTCAAAGCCTAAAGTCCCCATAGTGGCTTCGGAGCTCAAGAAAACAAGGGCAGCTGAAGCCGATGCCCGAAAGCGCAAGACCAAGGCCACCACTAATGATGCTCCACCGACCAAGAAGAGAAAAAACCAATAAGAAAGATCGGGCTCCTCCCACAAAGCCCCTTGTCGTCGAGCCAATCTCAGTTGCTCGTCCTGCGTCTGAACACCATGAGCGCCAGTTGATAGTTCATGAGCCTGCTTCCACAGAGGCTCCTGAAGCTGAAGACATTCCAGCTGTTGACCCCACTGTAGCTGAAGACTTTGGTCATCAAGACAATGTTGAAGATGATGAAGTCCTTCCTCAGATCGAACACAATGTGGTATCATCGCCTGTTCTCATGAACAGCGAACTCATCAGCATTGGTCGTCCATTGACGCCAATTGCTTAGGATGACTCATGGGCTGATCACCCACAAGACTCCACCCGCCAAGAAGAATCACCAAGTACTCCCCCACCTCAAGTCACCACTTCGGTGCTTGAAGACAATGACTTTGTGGCCCAGCCAACTCCCTCTCCAAAGGCGTCGCCCACACTCCGCAGGCTTCGCAAAGGACCATGGCCACGGGTCACTCTGTCAAGTGTTCCAGAAGGAGAAGAGCGCCAATCCATTTCACGCCAAGTCTTTCCTAAAGCCTCTCCTACTGTGAACATCCCCGAGTCTGAAGCCAAAGCGGCTGAAGATGTTCCGGCTGCATCAGCCGATGAACAAGAAGAGCCAAGACATGAAGAAGAATGTGTTGCTACACCCCCAACAAACCCTGAAGTTGTTCTCGAGGAGAACATGTCCGACCCTCCAGCTACTCGAGTGGAGGTTGATAACATTGAGGCGGCCACCAACACCCATACTGAAGCCAATGACGTTGACATGGCTGAAGCTACTGTGGCACCTGAAGTTAATGTGGTGCCAGAAGTGATTGCACCTGAAGACAATCTACAGCCAGAAGTCAATGCCACTGCTCCTGTACCGCCTCCATGGCCACACACCCTTGAGAAAGCATTCTATCAAGGCCAACTTACCACCATCCGCTGGCCCATTCTGGTTCCTCCACCTGCTGTCGGTCCGCAATTTAACTATAACATGGAGCACAGGCCTCGGGTCCAGAAGCCAAAGCCAAGGCTACCAAGGTTTCCAGGTGCTGCAACTTCACCAAGATCGTTTAATCTGAATGGCTTAAAGGCACACAACACATTCTTTGACAGTGCAAGAACCCCTACACAAGGCCAAGAATCTCCTCAGATCGATTCTGGAGTTATCAGCAGCGCAGCTACTATTCCTGCATCTTATACAATCAGGGGCGCATTTTCCCTCATATGTGTCTAGACAGCGAAGCCATGGCTGGCCTGCCTTGCCTAGAAGAAGCCCTTGACTGCTTCAGAGATCCTAGACTTCTACAGTTTGTGACTGCCAAAGAACATTGGAATGAAGAGCTTCTGCTACAATTTTATGCTACCCTTCACATTCGCGGCTACAACAGGGATCTCAAGACTTGGATCATTGAGTGGATGACAGGCGATGTACACCATGAAGCTAAAGCCCAAGACATCATTGAGCTTACTACCCTGCCCACTCCTGGCGAACATTATGAACCAGGTTGTCAGCTACACCAGAATGCATTGGAAAGCATCTTCTAGAAGCCAGAGCCAAACATGAGCCACATGCTGAGCATGATGAAGCCACTCCCACAAGACGTTGACTATCCTAAGGATTTCTTTGTTGAAGACCTAGAGTATCTGCCCCGCACTATTTATCATATTATCAGGCGAACTCTCTGGCCGGTCAAAGGACATTCTCCTGCAGCGAAGCTTGAAGGAGCAATGAAGACATTGGTCTTCTACATCTTCAATGGCATCATCTTCAATGCTCAAGAATTCTTCGTACGACAATTGGCTGCATCTGGCTCCGATATCCTTGGTCTGAAGTTCTATGCTCCATGGGTAATGCGCCTCATCAAGCTTCACTCTGCTATCAACTATCAGCCGTCTGCGCGCAATCACCTTATATTCTTGCCAGAGGTTGATCTGTCTGTCGAAGCCATTTACCCAGAGCCTGCAAAGGAGCCAATTTATCTTCACAATGTCGATCATCAAAGCTTCACCCAGCCCATTGAAGGAGTTCAGGCCGTTTCACATGTTTATCCCTTGGCTGGCAATACACGTGCCCCTCGCACCCAAACTGAAGCCACTGAAAGCACCATTGCTCAAAGGCCTCGGAAGCGCTCTCATGTTCTCAACGACCGAGAGCTTCTCATCGCTCTACATCAGAAACATGACAAGCATCATGACTGGCTTAAGCGTCAGATGCAAAGCCTCTTGGTGGACGTCAATCGCATTCGCAATCTTGCCACCAAGAATGCCTTTGTTACCCATGAAACCTGTCGGAGGTCATGGAAGAGTTTAACGTTGCTCAGTGTTGAAGCTGATCTTCAAGACGATGGCTTCACAAAGAGATTCAAGTTTGACTTAACTCCTCCAAGGAATGCTCACTTGCGTCAGACTCCCTCACTCGAAGACTCTGACAATTCTTCCTCAGCTGCAACAGTTAATGCCAGAGTCATTGATGACCAAGATGATGCTACTTCACCACCTCCAACTTCGGCGTGTATCGACACTGCACCAAGTTCGTCTGCACACCCAAAACTCAGTGACGACCCTGATGCTTCGCCTACTCCTCATGGGAACGAGTAGCATGCTCTATGTCTTCAAACCTTTTTGGTCATTACTGACAAAAGGGGGAGAAGCATATGAGTTGATAGTCTTCAAGCGGGTCCATATGGGTGGTTGCTATACTTTTGGTACATTTGCCAAGTGCTTACAACTCTCGCTTCTGATACATTTGGTTCTTTTGAGTTGTAACGCTTAAACATGATGGTCGTCTACTACCTTTTTGTCAACTATGTGATGTGATGATAAATTCCGCATGTGCGACGATAAATTCTGCACGAAGTCATTTTGCAGACGTCCATTTTTCATTATGCATGTCATTATCTTCGTTATATCCTTTCATGCATGATGAATTGTCTTCATAAGTTGAATAGGAGCTCCGCAAATACAACCTGCCGTGTGCATTTGCATTCAAAAGCAAAATACTTATATGCACATCTTTAGGGGGAGCCTTTCTGCTACTTACGAAGACAATACCTAAATCCTTTACAATTTCACATACTTTTATCCCCGTTGAAAACTTCAACCAGTTTGTCATCAATCACCAAAAGGGGGAGATTGTAAGTGCATCTAGTGCCACCCTTAGTTGGTTTTGGAGTATTGACCACAAACCTGGTTGAGGGACTAATGTGTTTGTGAGAATTGCAGGACAACACAGGTAGTAGTCCCTCATTGATTCAGTTACCTACCGGAGATGACCCCTAAAAATGTATGAAGACATTGAAGACAAAGGTGGTATGTGAAGACATTCACATTGAAGACTATGACAAGAGAAGACATCGCGTGAAGACTATGGAGAGCGAAGACTTAGTTGTTTCGTTGTTTCCTTTCTTCTTTGTTGAGTCATAGGAACCACCGTACTGTTAAGTGGGGTCCCAGTGAACAAAGTCAGAGTGACTGAAGTGATGCTTAACCAAAATCATATGTCTTCGAGCGAAGACAATAAGAGCAAAACTTATCCAGAGCTGGATAAGTCAGCTTTACTTGTAGCCCAAGTAAAGTTGTCGCGTTTGTTTGAAATCTAACCGTTGGAACACGTGTCAGTTCCTTAGTGACTCAGGGTCATTTCGGACAAATCAGGTCGGGTTGCCTAGTGGCTATAAATAGCCCACCCCCTACACCATCAATTGGTGGCTGCTCAGAGTTAGTGCACGGCTTCTGTTGTTTAAGAGCAACCCACCTCGAAGCCTTTGAGAGAGAAATCCTTGCGAGGACAAAGCCCTAAACACCCAGAGCCAAAGAGTGTTAGGCATCACTGAAGTCTTCCTGTCTGTGTGATCTGAAGACTTGTTACACTTGAGGATTGTGAATCCTCCAGCCGGTTAGGCATCGTGTTCTGAGCGTCCAAGAGTCATTGTGGATCGCCGATGAACAAAGTCTGTGAAGGTTTGGAAGTCTAACTTGAAGACTTACCTGAGTGATTGAGTGAGGACTGGGTGTCCTTAGCTCAAGGGGAATAAGGTGAAGACACGGTCTTCTGGGTTAAATCTCAGCCTCCCTAACCAGACATACAGTTGTCACAGCAACTGGAACTGGTCCAACAAATCATTGTCTTCAACAAGCAACTGGTTCTATCCTTCACATCTCTTTATTTACAGTTGGTCCTTGTGAAGTCATTGCCTGTTTGCATTGTCCATTTGTCTTCACTGTGTGACTGTTTGTTCTGATTGGTTTGATACTATCTTCCATCCCGATCCGTACTGCCTAGCTGCTATTAGTCTTTGTGCTCTCACTTCATTGAATACTTGACTATGGTTTGCCTAGTGTAGTCTACCTTCCGCTGCATGGTTATATGTTTATTTCTATCGTTTGTCTTCGAAACACCCATGTTTTGAAGACTTTCATAAAAATCGCCTATTCACCCCCCTCTAGTCGATAACTAGCACTTTCACATACGGCCAGGGCTCGTGTACATGGTTGGGTCAGAATGGAGAAACTGCATCGTCGTCGTTTTCATGGGGAGCCAACCGGCTGGGTCGGAACGGAATGCGTCGTCGTGTTCATCTAGAGGGCTTGGATGGAACAGCCGATGGAAACGAGGCCTGGCATACTGCAGAACGAGGGAAACGGCCTTGTGTTCGACCAGCCATGTTCGAAACGGGATCCTGTTCATCAGGAGGGGTCTGGCATACCGCAAAACGGAGGAAACGGACCTCCTATGGTCAAAACAGGGTCCTGTTGATCGGGAGGGGTGTGGCGTACCGCAAAACGAAGGAAACGAACTTGTGTTGGAGCGCTACGGTCGAAACAGGGGTCCTGTTCATCAGGAGGGGTGTGGCGTACCGCAAAACGGGACTCCACGGGATACTGTTCATCTCCACTGTCGACCCCCTCTGGCCTCCACGGGCTACTGTTCATCCACCGTCGACGTCCTCCAGCCTCCACCTGCGACTGTTCATCCACGGGCTCCTGTTCATCCAGCCTCCAACGCGCGCTACTCCACCTGCTACTGTTCAACCATCCCTCTCCGCGGGCTCCTGTTCAACCATCCCTCCACGGGCTACTGTTCATCCATCCCTCCATTATCTACTGTTCATCCAGCCCTCCACGGGGTCCTGTTCATCCAGCCCCAACCAGCTCGATCGATCAGGGTCCTGTTCATCCAGAGGCAACACCACGGGGTCCTGTTCATCCACCACCATCGGGAACTGTTCATCCAACCCCCCCAGCAATGCTCACAGTTCATCCAGAGGCAGCATCGATCAGCTTCAGTTAGCAGCAATAGTGAAGGAATCGCTCGACCAGGTTCAGTTAACAGCCATCGATCGATCGCTCGGATTCAGTAACGTGTAGCCTGCAGTGCAATCGCTCGGGTTCAGTAGGCGAACGCCTCGCTTGGGTTCAGTTAGAACCCAACGCCTCGCACCCACGCGTGTGCGTGTATGAGATAAACGCGCAAACCTCCGTTCATCGCTCGGCCCCGACCACCCACCGTAACCGAGAACACCCCGATATTTTCCTCGCCCTCGCTTCTACCACGGTTTTTTCCGTCATGGACGGCCCAAAGAATGTCATGCAGCTGCATCTCCGGCCCGCCCAGGACGAAAAGCCCATTTTCTGTCATGATTTTTTGTCGTAGAAGTAGGAGCCCACCACATCTATGATGATACCTGGTTTTGTCACAATTATCGTCATAGAAGTGTCATAAGTATGACAGAAAAAAATTCGTTCGGCCCAAAATGTCACGGATGTCTCTTTTTTTGTAGTGTATATTCCAAAATAATTCTCCATAAATTTTTATCGTGTTTGGACTTCGTTTGATATGGATTTTCTGTGAAACAAAAAACATGCAAAAAACAGGAACTGACACTGGGCACTGGATCAATAGGTTAGTCCAATAAATCATATAAAAGGTTGCCAAAAATATGTGAAAGTTGTATAATATTGGCATGAAACAATCAAAAATTATAGATACGATAGAGACGTATCAACTGTATGAAAATCCATTTACCATATCTCTAGAGAGATTTGCTCACCACTGTAAAATTCCATTTTGGGGCTCGCTAGACGAACCACCAAGATCTCAGTTTGAGATATTCTTGACTAGTCTTTGCTATGGTGAGACTAGGGGAGTGACGCAAGGTAGAATAAAGAGCATTCATTTTCCCTCAATTCAATACTTTGCACTTTTTAATGGGAAATGCATTGTAGGCAAACAAGATTGTAGTACACTCTATGCTCCAGACTTGAGCCTCATACGCACCGCTCTCACCGGTGACCAAAGTTATAACCTTGGAGCGATTGTTGCACACAGGTTGCAACACAACACTTGTAGTGGATATTTTTATGGTGAAATTTATGCCACACGTTTAGCAAGAGAGCTGGGTGTTTCACCTTGGCCTTATGACCCCATCTTACCGACGCAGTACTTGGACTTTGACGCTATGAAACGTCATAAGATCCTTAGTGGTGAACCTCATGATTTCACTTATAACATGTTGTTTAATAAAAGGTCAGTTGTGGACACATATTTTCCTGCACCTGCTCTCTTTGATGTTCACAGCAAGGGAAGATATTATGTTCTAGAGAGCGAGGCCTGAGCATATAACGCAGTGGTTGTGGCTGCATGACGGGTTGAGGCATCTGCACCTAGAGCCTCCATGAGCTATCACTCCGACCATTATGCAGGCTACTGATGGTGATTACCAAGTTAGGCCAAAATCCTAAGCTTGGGGGAGTACGTATTTCCATCGACATTACATTCATGTTCACACATTTCATTCTAGTTGTCGGTGTCCACACTCTTCCATTGTATTATCCATGTTAGATTTTTTTTCTCGCCTTCTTCTTGTGTGTTTGAAAAACTTTTGAGAAAATCCAAAAATATATTCACTGCTTCTTTTCGGTTTTTCTTCCTAGTTTAAATTGTTGTAGTACTAAAAAGAAAACCCAAAAAGTTTTCCTTGTTCTTCTTTTACTTGTTGGGAGCTTTCCCGTGTAAATAGTTTTTTGTTTTTATTTGCTTGTTCAATAAAAACCAAAAAATCCAAAAATATTTCAGTGTGTTTCTCTGAATTACTTTTCCATTTTTCTGTGTCATACCAAGGAGAAGACCACGATGAAAATGCTGAGTGGCTCTCTTATGCATTATTGTTGATCTAACAAAGAGCCCATATTACTTTGTCACCTCCTTTTGAATGAAATGTGTGTTGTTTCCAGCTTAGTCCATGGCGCTCTTGCACTATTATTATTTTCATATCATTCGGTCGTGCAAGTGAAAGGCAATAATGACAATATTTGATGAACTGGTTGTGGTAGAGAGAAATGGGTATGAACTCAAATTGTTCTATTTTTGTAAATATATTTAACCTAGTATCCATGATTCAGCCCATTATGATCAAACATGTTTGCAATGACAATTAGAGATTATAGTTTCTCATGACATGCTTAAGTAGCTATAGGAGTGGATAATGATTTATCTTGGATGCCAACATTGCATTAAAATGATTATGATATAGTATGATGATGTGGTATCCTCCTCTGAATGTTCGGGTGGCTTGACTTGGCACATGTTCATGCATGTAGTTGAACCAAAACCAACATAGCCTCTATGATATTTATGTTCATGGTGTTCATATCCTACTCATGCTAGTATCCAATGTTACTTATGCATAATGCATGTTCATGACCGTTTTCGCTCTCTAGCTGGCCGCTTCTTAACCAATTTGCTAGCCTTCTCCTGTACTAAGCGGGAATTCTGCTTGTGCATCAAAAACCTGAAACCCAGGTTATTCCAGATGAGTCCACCATACCTGCCTATATGCGGTTTTACCCTGTCATCCTAAGTAAATTTGCATGTGCCACCTCTAAAAACTTCAAATAAATATCCTTTTTGTGTGCCTGGATTGTTCATGGAGCGAGAGGAGGTAGTCGGTATCTTAAATGCTAAGCGTGTTATTCTCATGATGAGTGTTTATTCACTCTTCCTTGCACGAGAGGGGCGGTATTAGGGATTCCCAGTCCCGAACTCAAATCGCAATTAATTAAACAAAACTCCCCCGGGACTGTTGTTGGTATGGAAAGCACCCGTTGTTTCGGACAAGTCGTGGAGTGTGATTGTTGGTCGAGGGGGGGGGGGTAAACCTTTACTTTTATCGCTTAGGAACCGCCACTAATGTGTTTAGCATGGAAGATACCGATAACTAATGGTCGTGAAGTAAACAATAAGGGTGCATTTCTCAAAATTTCATTTACCTCTGTTTTGAAAAACTTGAGCTCTAGCACCGCTGCAAATCACTGCTTCCCTCTGTGAAGGGACTATCTATTTACTTTTATGTTGTATCATCACCTTCTCAAATAAGCGCCAAAACCTGAGAGCACTATTTTCATCCTCATGCATTGTGTGTAGCTAATGTTGGGTGCATCATGACTGGATCTTTTCTACCATGAATTACAATGTTTAGTCGCTGCTTGAACTTTGGAGCTGCTCTACATTTATGTTCTGCGGTCTCAGAAAGGGCTGCGAGATACCACTATTGTCATATTATATCATGGTTGTTTTGACAACGTGTTGTTGTTTGAGATATCTTATTATTGCTCGCTAGCTGATTATGTCATTGATGTGAGTTAATATAATTTTTAAGAGTTATTGTCGACATGGTTAGTTATAATCTTGGCTGAAAACCTGAGTGCTACTTTAGTTAATGTAAACAAGAGCAAAAGAGCTCGCAAAAGTTTTTCTTTTTCACTTTCAGTTTATCAACTGAATTGCTTGAGGACAAGCAAATGTTTAAGCTTGGGGGAGTTGATACGTCTCCATCGTATCTACTTTTCCTAATGCTTTTCCTCTTGTTTTGGACTCTAATTTGCATGATTTGAATGAAACTAACCCGGACTCACGTTGTTTTCAGCAGAACTACCATGGTGTTGTTTTTGTGCAGAAATATAAGTCCTCGAATTGGAACGAAACTTTGCGAGGATTTTGTATTCAATAAATAAGAATTTCTGGAGTCAAGAACCACCGGAGGGGGCACCTGGGTGGGCACAACCCACCAGCCCCCCCCTCCAGACGTGCCCAGGTGGGTTGTCCCTACCTGGTGGCCCCGTAGGCCTCAACCCTGATACTATAAAATCACATATTTGGAGAGAGAAATCAGGGAAAAAGAATTATCGCACGAGACTGAGCCGTTGTCACCTCCTGTTCTTCATCGGGAGGCCAGATCTGGAGTCCGTTTGGGGCTCCAGAGAGGGGGATCTTCAATCTTCGTCATCACCAACCCTTATCCATCACCAATTCCATGATGCTCCCCACGGGGAGTGAGTAAGTCCTTCGTAGGCTCGCTGGCCGGTGAGGAGTTGGATGAGATTCATCATGTAATTGAGTTAGTTTTGTTAGGTCTTGATCCCTAGTATCCATTATGTTCTGAGATTGATGTTGCTATGACTTTGCCATGCTTAATGCTTGTCACTTTGGGCCCGGGTGCCATGATTTCAGATCTGAACTGTTTATGTTATCACCTTTATATCCATATTCTAGATCTGATCTTGCAAGTTATAGTCACCTACTACGTGTTATGATCCGGCAACCCCGGAGTGACAATAGTCGGGACACTTCCCGATGATGAGGAGTTCATGTATTCACTATGTGTTAATGCTTTGTTTCGGTTCTCTATTAAAAGTAGACCTTAATATCCATTAGTTTCCAATTGGACCCCGCTGTCACGAGAGGGTAGGACAAAAGATGTCATGCAAGTTCTTTCATAAGCACGTATGACTATTTACGGAATACATGCCTACATTATATTTATGAACTGGAGCTAATGTCGTAATGCCCTAGGTTATGACTATTATATGATGAATATCATCCAATGAATTCACCGATCCAATGCCTATGAATTTTTCTTATATTGTTTCTGCTAAGCTACTATTGCTGCTGTTACTATTGCACTTACTACAAAATCATTGCTATCACTTAGAGTTTATGATCAGATCTATTTTATCCATGAAAGTTATTTGAGTTTTGATCTCTTATATGCATGATTGCTTATAGCCTCGTATTTATTCTTCGAATCTTTAGTTTAGTTTGGCCAACAAGATCGATTTTCCTTGCCATGGGAAGAGGTGTTTTGTGATGGGTTCGATCTTATGGTGCTCAATCCCAGTGACAGAAGGGGACATGACACGTATGTATCGTACCTATTAAGGATAACAAGATGGGGTCTATTTAAATATGAATAGATCTTGTCTACATCATGTCATCATTCTTATTGCATTACTCTGTTTCTATCATGAACTTAATACACTAGATGCATGTTGGATAGCGGTCGATGTGTGGAGTAATAGTAGTAGACGCAGGTAGGAGTCGGTCTACTAATCTTGGACGTGATGCCTATATAATGATCATTGCCTGGATATCGTCATAATTATTTCACGTTCTATCAATTTCCGCAGTAATTTGTTTACCCATCGTATGCTATTTTTCCCGAGAGAAGCCACTAGTGAAATCTATGGCCCGCGGGTCTATTCTTTATCATATTTGCTTTGATATCTATTTTTATTCGCTTTCATTTTCAGATCTATTATTCCAAAAACCCAAAAATACCTTGCTGTAACTTTTTGTTATTTATTTTATTTTGCGTTTCCGCGAGATCTATTTATTCAATGTACTACAAACCAACCTACCTTTTACCTGGGAGGGATTGACAACCCCTCTTACACATCGGATTGCAAGTATTTGTCCTTTGTGTGCAGGTACTATTTACATAGTGTTGCGTGGTTCTGCTACTGATTCGATAACCTTGGTCTCATCACTAAGGGAAATACCTACCGTATCTGTGTTGCATCATCCCTTCCTCTTTGGGGAAATATCGACGTAGTTGTAGCCACATCAAGGGTATGTACCAGTAGCTATGTGTTTGATCTCTCTCTCTCTCTCTCTCTCTCTCTCTCGTGTTCTTGATTTGGCACGATCTTGATGTATCGCGAGCTTTGTTACTATAGTTGGATCATATGGTGTTTCTCCCCCTCTATCTTCTTGTGATGAATTGAGTCTTGCTCTTTGAGGTTTCGTTATTTAGGATTGAGTATTGGATTTGAGAACACTTGATGTATTTCTTGCGATGGGATATCTGTGGTGACAATGGGATGTTCTATTGATTCACTTGATGTATGTTTTGGCACTCAACTCGTGGACTACCGAGGTGACATTGGGGTAATCTATGCATACGGGTTGATGCATGTTTTTGTCCTACGTTCTTTAATAGAAACTTTGAAGTGATTTTTTGTTGCACATTGAGGGATTGTTATATGATCCAATTATGTTATCATTGTTGAGAGAATTTGCACTAGTGGAAGTATGAACACTAGGCCTTGTTTTCAAGCGTTGCAATACTGTTTTTGCTCACTTTTGTTATTTGCTACCTTGCTGTTTTTATATTTTCAGATTACAAAAACCTATATCTACTATCCATATTACACTTGTATCACCATCTCTTCGCGGAACTAGTGCACCTATACAATTTACCGTTGTATTGGGTGTGTTGGGGACACAAGAGACTCTTTGTCATTTAGTTCCAGGGTTGTCTAAGAGAGACCATCTTCATCCTATGCCTCCCACGGATTGATAAACCTTAGGTCATCCACTTGATGGAAAATTGCTATTGTCCTACAAAACTCTGCACTTGGAGGCCCAACATGAGTCTATGAGAAGAAGGTTTCATAGTAGACATCATCCATAGCCGGTGTGTCAAGCACACTAGGTCGCTCCCCAAAATATCATTTCACTGTTCAATCATCACAAGTGAAAGATGGGCACATGGACCCGCGTCGTGAGGGCAACTTCGACGGCCCACTCCAGTGATAGCGCGGCCACAACCGCCATGCACGTGCTAACAAGCTACTTGAGCACAGCCGCAATCTGCGACCGGACGGCCGAGGCAGCCCAAACGGCCGTTGTTGCTTCTCAGGTTGTGGCAGCAACATCTGCCACGGGGATACCAGCTGGCGAGAGCTGTCGGATCACGGGTTCCGGCAAAACCCTCGAGGTTCGAACACTAGGCTACACGCGAAGGTTTTCTCCCTATCGATCCACGCCCTAGCTCTCTAAGATCTCGCGGACGAACTTGACGAACTCACAAGACAAAGACACAAGATTCATACTAGTCCGGGCCACAGTTGTGGTGTAATACCCTACTCCAGTGTGGCGGTGGTGGATTGCCTCTTGGGCTGATGATGAATAGTACAAGGGGAAGAACTGCCTCCTGAGGTTGGGGTGTTCTTGTGCTTGGCGAACTTGTGTGGGTGAGATGCCTCTGAATGAGTTCTCCCTCTTCTCTCCTTTTTCTCTCGTGTCCCCTCCTCCATGGTGGCTAGTTCTACATAAATAGGCCCTGGTCCTCTCCCCAAATATTGAGCGGGAAGGGATCCAACAACGGCCAATTTGAAAGGGGACAGCTAGTACAGCTTATTCTGACAAAAGTAATCTTTGCCTGCAAAAGGCTCTGGTGGTGACGCCGTCTTGGGCTCCATGGTGACCTCCGTCATGCCATCCTGCTGGTCTTGGTCTAGTTGCACCGATATGGAAACCTTTCCTTGATGCCTCGGTACTCTACGCATGCGCTTGCCCCCTTGGCACCAAAGAGGAAGCAAGGACACTACACGCGCTGGCGCCCGCCTGGCGCCCGCTTGGTCTCGATCGTCATGGCTCACATCACGAGGACATCACGAGCTTTGCCATGCCTTGATATCTCCGCCCCTCGTGAGCCTGCCTGGTGAGGCCGCTCCTGAGGAGGTCTTGCGTTGCCCGCCTCGCGAGGGTCTTGAATACCTCGTCGATGAAGGTGGGCCGTTCAGACCTGCTTGCTCAGCCATGCCGTGGGCCGCAGGCAGGCAAGTCTGGGGACCCCCGTTCCCAGAACACCGATAGTAGCCCCCGGGACTAAGGCGCGCTCCGATTTGGCTTCGAGGCGAAGCCAAAGGTCAAGCGCGGAGCGCCGCGGGCCCCAAAAGCATGCGGCCTCGGTTGATGCATGGCGGTTGATTGGACAGTGTCTCTGCTTCCCCATGCTACCTCGGCAACTGCCTGACTTGACAAGTCCCTGCGACATGCAAGGAAAACCATCATTACATGTGATCGTGGGGGCGCTGGTTGGCCTTCTCCTGCTATAAATGAGGAAGGGGGCGGAGCCCCCGTCCCCCACTTCTTCCCATTCCGCCTGCTTCTTCCTCCTCTGCTCCATCACCGACTCCAATGGCGTCGTCGAAGAGGTTCTCCGCCGTGGAGAAAGGAAAGGCCCCTCGCGAGGGGCCCGGCTCCCCGGCGCCCAAGCGGGGGCGCGGCCGTCCCTACAACCACACCACGACTCCCGCCGTGGCCCCCAGCTCCCGGGGTGGCGCCGCTGCACGTGGTGGGGGTCGATCCGGTCGCGGCAGCCCCGTCGATGAGGTGAGACGTGTTGTGGTTGCACGGCCTCCCCGGCCATGCTTCCACTCGGTAGAGGTGCTGCCGGAGTTCATTGTCTAGTCGGAGGATCCAACCGGCAACTGGCTTCAGCTTCCGCACTTCTTCGTCGACGAGTTGCCAGCCTCTGGTCCAGGGGGGCTCTGGCTGTAGGCAGACGGCTACTACAGCATGGCCTCCTGGGTCGCGATTGAAGTCTCCGTCGTGGGCAACATAGCTCTGGCCCGCGGTTGGCAGACGTTCGCCCGTGCACGCGGCCTGGGTAGGTGGTGCACCCTCCATTTCAACTATGACGATGATGCGACCCTTGATGTGAGGGTGTTTGGGAATGATGGTCGCCGCGCCGGGTGCTACCCCAAGACGAACGACGACGAGGAGGTGCTCGGTCTCGGTGATGGCCGCGATGAGGGCGAGCCCGCCGGCCATGCCTCATCCAGCTACGGTGGCTCTTCTCTTGGCGAAAGCTCCAGCAGCGGCGCTACGACCAGCCGCCGCACTCGCTTTGAAGAGCGGGTTGTCTCGTTGCTGCACCTCCGTGAAGCGTGAGGAGGGATCCGGCTAAGCCCGGGACATCGCTGGAGGCCTGCCCCCATGGTTCGCTGCAACGCCGATTTTGTTTTGTTCCTCTTTTCTTTCCTACATCAAAATGAAACCAGTATGGGCCCGGAGGGGCGTGTATCGAACTGTGATTCCTCAATCATTACGCTATGCTTGTTATTCCCGTCTTGTGTCGTTATTTTGTGCAGAGATAACTTTGCCTGGCACGTTCGGGAAGCCTCTTCTTCACGAGGCACTTGTTTCCCCATGCCCATCTTGGCTTAGTGGTTGCTCAGGAACTGCAAAAAAATTGTTAGGAAGCTCGCTAGGAGACTTATCATTCACCCGAGCCTTGACCCAGCGCTTCATATCGTGGTACCTGAGGGGCACGGATTAGGAGAGATGTGCCGGCTTGTGGGCTCGAACGAGGGTGCCTTATGAGAAAGCAGACTGAAGGCAGAGAGAAGGACCAACACAGGGGGAAGAAACCCTCGCGAAGGCGCCTGCATAGCCCGCTCGCGAGGTATGCGAGAGAGAGAACACAAGCGAACTGGAACCAAATCAGCAAAAGGCGGCAAAAGGCGATGGAACCAAATCAGTAAGGAACATCAAGGGAGAACTTCAATTAAGAGAAGGCGAGCCAACTACGGAAAGCAAATGAAAAGCCGCGTCCAGCACCTAGTCTAGTCTTCAAGTCTTCTCACTAGCTCGGAGCTAAGTGCTGCCACTAGGCATGGGAGGGAGCCCCCGAGGCCCGAGGGCGACACTCCTGAGACTCCGGGGCATGTACAGCCCCACTCATTATTACGTGAGAGTGTCACGGGCGGCGATTCTTCATAGGCACTGGGCCTTCTTCACAGGCATTGGGCCTTTCTTCATAGGCACTGGGCCTTGCTTCACAGGCACTGGGCCTTTCTTCACAAGCACTGGGCCTTGCTTCATAGGCACTGGGCCTTGCTTCACAGGCACTGGGCCTTTCTTCACAGGCACTGGGCCTTGCTTCATGGGTAGAACTTCCGAAGGTGCTGGATGTTCCAGGCGTTCTGGATGGGCACCCTGTCCTGTGTCTCCAGGCGCGCGGCGCCAGGCCTGGAGATATGGACGACCCTGAACGGGCCCTCCCACATGGGTGAGAGCTTGTGCAACCCTTCCCTGGGCCTCAGGACGAGGTTGCCTGCCTCGAGCGTCCTGGAGTGGATGTTGCGACAGTGGTATCACCCTAGTGCCTGGTGGTACCTTGCCGCCCTCAGTGCAGCTTCGCGACGATGTTCCTCCCCTAGTACGAGGTCCATCCCCCATGTGGCGTCCTGCTGCGTTTCATCAAACGCCAGGACGCGTGCGGAGAGATGCTTGACCTCATGAGGGAGGACCACTTCGGCTCTGTAGACAAGGAAGAATGGGGTCTCGCCCGTAGGCTTAGTGGCAGTGGTGCGGATGGACCACAGCACAGTCTGGAGCTCGTCATGCCAGCCCCTGCCGCAGGCCTCGAGCTTGTTCTTTAAGGTCCTAGTCTAGAGGCCTCTGATGACCTCCGTATTAGCGCGTTCGGCCTAGCCATTGCTCCTGGGGTGCGCCACTGAAGCGTAGTAGATCTGCATTCCAAGGTTAGCACAGTATGTTTTGAAGAGGTTACTGGTGAACTATGAGCTATTGTCAGTGATGATGCGGTCGGGGACCCCGAAATGGCTCACGAGGCCCTTGATGAACTTAACCGCAGAACCAGCTGGGATGGTGCGGACGGCTTCCACTTCCGCCCACTTGGTGAACTTGTCGATGGCAACGTAGAGGTAGCGGTGGCCCCCTGGCGCTCGAGGGAATGGGCCCAAGATATCCATCCCCCAGACCGCGAATGGCCATGTGAGCGGTATAGTCTGGAGGCCCTTAGCTGGCTGATGGATCTGCCTGGCGTGGAACTGGCAAGCTTCGCAGGACTTCACCAGCTCAGCTACGTCGTTGAGCGCCGTGGGCCAGTAGAATCCACTACGGAACACCCTGCCGACAAGAGTCCTTGACGACGAGTGGTGTCCGCAGTCCCCACCGTGTATGTCAATCAGCAACTCCTTCCCCTGGTCCCTGGAAATGCAACGCAGCGAAACATCATTTGGTTGCTTCCTGTAAACCTCACCGTCCCAGATGCAGTACGTCGTGGCTTGCCGGGCCACATGCTCTGCGTCCTCTTCCTTCTTCGGTAGCGCCCCTTGCCTCAGATATTCCTTGAATTCCTTGGTCCAACATCCCTCTTGGGGCTCGAGCGCCAAGAGCAAGCGAGCTCCTGAGGGCGGGCCACAAGCTGGGGCTCCCGTGGCAGGCGGTTGTGGGAGCTCCTCCTGAGGCCGTGCCGTGCTTGAAAGTGGTGGTGTCGCTGACGGCTTGAAGAGCCGCTCCTCGAAGACACCAGGCTCTTGGGGCTGTCGCTTGGATGCCCTCCTGGCGATGTCGTCGGCTTCCTTATTGGTGCCTCGGGGCACATGTGGCACCTCCAGGCCTAGGAACTGCTTTTCCACCTTACGTACCTTTGCGAGGTACGCCTCCATGTGCTCGTCCTTTGGCTCATATACTTTGTTGGAGAAGTTGACTAGGAGCTATGAGTCGCCCCTAACGGTGAGGCGCTTTACCCCTAAAGCTGTTGCGGCCTTCAAGCCAGCTATGAGACCTTCATATTCTGCGATGTTGTTGGATACCTTCTCGCCCTGATGAAAACAGAGCTGCACCGCGTAGTAGAGCTTTTCCTACATGGGCGAGATGAGTACTGCTCCAGCCCCCACGCCCTGGAGCACGAAGGCACCATAAAAATACATGACCCATCTGTCGGGCGCCTCGCTTCCTGGTGAGGTGGACCGGTCCTCACCCACTTCAAGTGCCGGGGCATCCGTCCATTCCGCCACAAAATCAGCGAGCGCAGCTCCCTTGATGACCCTGGTAGTGCTGAACTCCAACTGGAACGCCTGCAGCTCGATGTTCCACTCAGTGACCCTTCCAGCGGAGTTGGGGCTCCTGAGCACCCTCTCCAATGGGTAGGCTGAGACGACCTTGATAGGGTGTCCCTGGAAGTAGTGTCGCAACTTGCGCGAGGCCACCAGGAGCACGAGTAGGAGCTTCTGAGGCATGGGATATCGTGCCCTCATGTCCCTCAACACTGTGCTGACAAAATACACCGGGTGCTCGACGAGGACCGGCGTGTTGGTGAGGCCCGCGTCTTGTGAAAGCTGGGGTGCCTCCTGAGGTGGCGGGACCCCCAGCGCCTGATCGCTTGTGGGAATCTCTACGGTGTCGTACTGCCGAGCTTGGTCTTCTGTTGCTGCCGTTATGGCTCTTGCTGCACCTTCTTGCGTCATCTCGGCTGGCGGCGTAGCTTGGCGCGGCGCGGCGCGCTCTTGGCCTGGTGCTCCTCTCGAACCGCTGCTACCACAGGGCTGGTGGAGTATGGGGTGGCGGCAAGATAAAGTACTAGAGGCTCGAGAGGCCATAGCGCCACCATCACCGGAGGGCTGGTCAGGTATCTCTTGAGGTCTTGGAAGGCTCGGTCGGCCTCCGGAGTCCACTCGAACGGGCCCTTCTTCTTCATCGGCTTGAAGAAGGGTAAGGCGCGCTCTCCCAGCTTGGAGATGAAGCGCCCCAACGCAGTCACCCGACCAGCCAGCTTCTGCATTTCCTTGAGGGTCTGCGGTGGGCTCATGCCCTCAATGGCCATGATCTTCTCTGGCTTTGCCTCGATCCCTCTGTGTGACACGAGGAATCCGAGCAGCTTGTCGGAAGGGACACCGAATGCACACGGTTCCGGGTTAAGCCGCAAGTTCACCTGGCACAGGCTTTCGAAGGTCTCTTCCAGGTCTTCGATCAAGGTTCTCGCCTCCCGAGACTTCACCACAATGTCGTCGACGTAGGCCTCCATGTTCCTCCCGAGCTGCCGCCCCAAAGCGATGTGCATCAGCCACTGAAAGGTCGCACCCACGTTGCACAATCCAAAGGGCATACAGGTGTAGCAGTACACCCCACACGGGGTCACAAAGGTTGTCTTCTCTACAAATTCCACCGCCATCTTGATTTGATGATACCCTGAGAACGCATCCAGGAAGCACAATAGGTCGCACTCGGCGGTGGGGTCGACGATCTAGTCGATGCGCGGGAGAGGGAACGGATCTTGAGGGCACGCCTTGTTGAGGTTGGTGAAGTCGGTGCATATTCGATCCTTCCCGCCTTTCCTCAGCACCACGACGGGGTTCGACAGCCATTCGGGGTACCTAACCTCACGAATGGCACCTGCCACCTCCAACTTGCGGGTCTCTTGGACGATGAAGGCCTGCTTCTCCGTGGACTGCCGCCTTGCTTGCTGCTTCACAAGGTGCACACTGGGGCATACCCTTTAGTGGTGTCGAATCACCTCTCTCGAGACCCCCACCAGCTGATTGGGCTCCCATGCGAATATATCCTTGTTCGCACGCAAGAACTTCACCAATGCTTCCTCTTGGCTGGGGTTGAGGCCGGCACCTATGGTGAAGGTGGCTCCTGAGGAGCCGTCCTCGTCGACCGGCACTTGCTTAGTTTCTGCCTTGTCTTGGGTGAACAGCTGCTTCTTCTTGGTTGGCGCGGCCTCCTTGGCCTTGGGGGCACCGGCGCCGATGGGCTACGCCGCCGCAGCGGTCCCGAAGGCAAGTTTGAGCGCCGTCACGACCTCCTTGGTGTCCCCCTTGACGGTGAGGACACCTTTGCTTCCAGGCATCTTCATGAGGTTGTAAGCTGGATGAGTCGCCGCCATGAACTGGGCCGGAGCTGGGTACCCGAGGATGGCATTGTACGGGAGGCTGATGCGGGCGACGACGAAGTCGACCAGCTCGGTGCGGTAGTTGCCGCGCGTGCCGAAGGTGATGGGAAGGCGGATCTGCCCCAGGGGGCGGGCAGCACAGCTACCAACTCCTGAGAAAGGCTTGCTGAGGCTGAGCCGCTCGAGCGGCACATGAAGAAGGCTGAAGGCTTCCACAGAGAGCAAGTTGAGGCCAGCGCCGTCGTCGATGAGGGTCTTGGTGACGGCCATGTTGCAGATGGTGGGCGTGCAGAGCATCGGAAGCATGCCCGAGCCGGTGGTGGTGACGGGGTGGTCTTCTGAGCTAAAGGTGAGGTCGGCCTCAGGCGCTGCCCAGCCCGGCGGAGGCCCCGAGCGCTTGGAAGCGGCACCAATCTGGCGGAGGAATGGCTTGATGTGGTGGTCTGAAGGCGGCTCATATGAGCCGCCTAGTAGGGAGGCAACCGCGTGGTGCGCAGGTGCCGCATAACGCGTAGTGAAGAGGTCGCGCAGCTCCTCCCAAGATGCCACCATGGACCCAGGAAGGTTGAGTAGCCAGGCGCGCGGCTCGCCGGCGAGGGCCATGGGAAGCTAGTTGGCCATGACCTTGTCATCACCCCCGGCCTTGAGGACGGCCTCCTCGTATGCCAGCAGGAAAGTTGACGGGTCCGCTACACCGTCGTAGCGCGGCGGCATCTCCGGCCTGAACTTGGGTGGCCACTGCACCCGCCGCAGGGCGGGGCCAGTGCTTGAAGCCCTCTGGTCCCGTCCTCCACGCTGGCCATCGGAGTCGGTGGCACGGCGCCTGCCATGTGGGCGAAGCGCGGTGGCGACGGAGCGCAGATCGATGGAAGAGAAGCTTCGGCGCACCCCTACCTGGCGCGCCAAATGTCGGATCACGGGTTCCGGCAAAGCCCTTGAGGTTCAAACACTAGGGTGCGCGTGAAGGTTTTCTCCCTATCGATCCACGCCCTAGCTCTCTAAGATCTCGCGGACGAACTTGACGAACTCACAAGACAAAGACACAAGATTTATACTGGTTCGGGCCACCGTTGTGGAGTAATACCCTACTCTAGTGTGGTGGTGGTGGATTGCCTCTTGGGCTGATGATGAACAGTACAAGGGGAAGAACTGCCTCCTGAGGTTGGGGTGTTCTTGTGCTTGGCGAACTTGTGTGGGTGAGATGCCTCTGAATGAGTTCTCCCTCTTCTCTCCTTTTTCTCTCGTGTCCCCTCCTCCATGGTGGCTAGTTCTACTTAAATAGGCCCTGGTCCTCTCCCCAAATATTGAGCGGGAAAGGAGCCGACAACGGCCAATTTGAAAGGGGACAGCTAGTACAGCTTATCCTGAAAAAAGTAGTCTTCGCCTGCAAAAGGCTCTGGTGGTGACGCCATCTTGGGCTCCATGGTGACCTCCGTCTTGCTGTCCTGCTAGTCTTGGTCTAGTTGCACTGATATGGAAACATTTCCTTGATGCCTCTACACTCTATGCCTGCACTTGCCCCCTTGGCACCAAAGAGGAAGCAAGGAGACTGCGCGCGCTGGCGCCTGCCTGGTCTCGATCGTCATGGCTCACGTCACGAGGACCTCGCGAGGTTTGCCTTGCCTTGATCTCTCTGCCCCTCGTGAGCCTGCCTCGTGAGGCCGCTCCTGAGGAGGTCTTGTGTCACCCACCTCGTGAGGCTTGGCCCCTCACGAGGGTCTTGAATACCTCGTCGATGAAGGTGGACCGTACAGACCTACTAGCTCAGCCACACCGTGGGCCGCAGGCAGGCAAGTCTGGGGACCCCCATTCCCAAAACACCGACAAGAGCGGAACAGCAGCTATCCTTTCTGCAGCGGCGGCCTTAGCCCTCATGGAGGCTGCCCACGCCCAGCTCCTGACGATCACCGCACAAATCGAACGAAGCTTCTCCGACAACAGTCGGCAACCGACGGCCGAAGAGTTGGCAATCGCCGAGAGGGTTCGAGCATGTCAGGACCCCGATTCTAAGTCACACCGATCTAGCCTGTAACACCTCATATCACTTTGCGGCCTCACGCACGGTATTCCCATGGGTGTCGCCTTACCTTGGCCCGGGACCGTTTGTGCCTTTTGGGTCACGTATAAAATTGTGTCGCTAGCATCCATATGACAGAGAACCCGGGCCGACATGACTAGTCGTGAACCCAAAGTGGCAATAACTTATGGGGACAGGCATACATGAATCAACATCGAGCATGTCGGTCAGCAACGTGCGAATCTAGGCTGTAGCACTAGGCTAACAGGACTCTGGTGAACCGGGCTGTAGCACGCTAGGCAGGGCTCTGGATGTCACCACGTGACATTTCCCCAAAGGGACAGACACAGGAACGAAGTGAATCGCATGCCAGCCAGTCAAGTGTTTCGGAGCAGTAGTGCTGGGCTAGCAGGACTCTGGTGAACCGGGCTGTAGCGGACTACTATGGCTCATGGAAGCACAAGGCTACATTTCCCCATAAGAGAGGCTACCAAGGATAAACAACTAGGTTGTCGGATCCCACCCATACCAAGCATTTCAATCATGCACACAATATGCTCGATATGTGTAAATACAACATGGCATCACAACATAACTCTACGACTCAGGTATTTATTCATTAGGCTCCGAGGATCCAAGTATTACAATCATGGGTCTCATGACCCAGCATATAGAGCATACAAACAACAAGCACATGCGGAAGCTTAACTTGTCTGAGTACAGACAACTACAAATGAAGAAGGCTGAGAAGCCTGACTATCTACAAGACCCTGCCGAGGGCACAAGATCATAGTTGAGCTAACAAGCTAAACGTCGAAGTCCACGCAGAACTACTAGAGAGACTGACGTCTCTCTGCAAAACATAAAATAAGCAAACATGAGTACAAATGTACCCAGCAAGACTTACATCAGAACTATCTACATATGCATCGGTATCAATAAAGGGGGTGGTGGAGTTTAACTGCAGCAAGCCAGCTTTGACTCAGTGGCTAACCTGAACAACGACTGCAAGTAACTCTTTTGAGGTGGCGCACACGAGTCCACATATTCACCATATCAATACACCACTATGGATCCGCTCCCGCCTCCCTACGAGAAGGCCATCCATAGCACTCACGCTTATCTTGTGGGTTTAGAGTATCCACTTTCACTTGTCTATGAACTGTATAGGCAACCCATAAGTCCTTTACCGCGGACAGGGCTATTTGAATAGATCATTTATAACCCTGCAGGGGTGTACTTCTTCACACACGCTCTCGCCACTTACCACCATGTACACGTCGTGTATCTTGGCAACCTTCAAGCGGAAGCCTGGCGAGGGAGTCGGCCATGACCTGACTAACCACACAAGTCTCTAGTCCAGGTTTATCGCCTATTCAGATTCCATCCGCGAGGAGATCCGATCGGGGTTTCGCTCACAGCTCCAAACGATGTGTGCAGGGTTCCCAAGACACCAAACGAGCGCCAGGTACACCGTGCATATTGAAGAAAACACCACATGACTTATTTAGTTCTCTCTCGTTTATGTACTCAACAATATTAAATGTTGTTAAACATGGCAAGAGGGTGAAGCAAAAGAAGACTACACATCTAGTCAAGGTTAAATGAGGCCGGAAGCAACGAACAACAAATCCGGAAACTCCTCATGTGCATATATTAGGTTAGGTACTGTTCTGCCCTAAACCATATTTTAGAGTTGTTTAACATGCAAAACAATGTCACCATGATAAACTAGGCAAAATTCTACCCCATTTACATATAAAGTTTATTAAATTCCGAGTTACGGTTAAATAGTTATGAATTAAAGCATTTTAACATGACATAGGAGCAAATTTAATCAAACAGCATTTTAAACATTTCAAACATAGATGAAAGTTGGATATTATGAATCTAGACAAAATTCTAAGCAAGTTTCATATATAACTTATTTTAAACCGATGCATGGTTTGTGAGATATTATATGCATGATCTAGAGGGACTTTTTTGCAAACTGGTGTTCTACGGAATAATAGATAAATTCGTTCAGGGAAAAAAATGTCCTGGGCCGAAACAGAGGTTGGCTCGACAGGGGGAAGGGAAAAAAAGAGGGGCGCTGGATCTGGCCTCACCATGGGCCTTGGGCCGTTCGGTGAAGAGGTGGGAGCTGCAAAAGCGAGGCGAGGCCGGCCCAGTCACAGTCAACGCGTCTGTTTCCATCGACGCAGGGAAACAGGGGATCGAGCTCGTGCTCGTCAGAAGGCAGCGACGATGCAATGGGCGCGTGGGACTCTGGCGAGCAGCGGGATGGCGCGGCTCCGGTGATGGGCGTCTGGATCTGGGGCGAAGCAGGCGGCGGCACGATGCAGCGGCGACTGGCTGCTGCAGAAGCTGCATACATGGCGCGGGGCGGGCGAAGGAGAAGAAGAGGAGGACTCCCGCGGCAGCAAGGCGCAGAACCCGCGCGGGGACGAGGACGACGGATGACGCTGACGAGCTTGCTTGGGGACGAGGCGGCGAATTGGAGGAGGGCCGCAGCAGGAACTTGGCGTCCATGGTGTCGGCTGGAGGAGTCCATGGCGCTGCTCATGCGTATCTGAGAGAGAGAGGTTAGAGACAGAGGCAAGAAGAACAGAAGGAAGGAGGGCGCGAGGAGGCCCGGCCTGGATCTGGCGGCGCATGGAGAGGTCCTGTTGGCGCTGCTGCTCATCACCGGCGGGGACGGCTGGCTCCAAGGAAGACCCGAGAGGGAGGGGATCCAGGCGCGGTTCCTACCGATCCAAAAGGTGAGGGAGGCTGCGAACAGTTGGGTGGATCGATGGATCGAGGGGAGATGGCTGGTGGTTGGTGCAGGGGGAATGAGAGGATCCCGAGGTGGGGAATGAGTGCGGCGGCGGCTAGAAGGATCCCTAGAAATTAGGGATTTGGTCTGAAATTAGACTAGGGGTGGACTATATATATACATCACGGATTAGGTTAGGGGCTATCTCGACCCTACGATCGCAATCGGGCGGTTCCGGATAAAATAGCTAGGGAGTCCAAAAAACGGTGATGTTTTGCACACGTTTGGGGATGATCCGGACACAACGGTGGCGACAATCCGGGTCGGGTTCGGGACAACTTTTGGACGCGCGCGAGGAGGGCTGCGGGCTGACGAGAGAGGTTAGGTTGGACCTGGCGGTAGGTAGTGAGCTGTGTAGACGGTCTCGAGCTAAGAGAAGAGAAGACAGGGAGGCATGGCGACTGTTTCCGGAGACCGAAAACGTCCAACGTTAGACCGGCTATACTGCCGCTATAGTTATCCATTGGGGCATCAAACGATCTCCGGATGCGATGAAACTTGACAGGCGGTCTACCTACCCTATAATAAGACCACACGTCAACTCTCATCCCATTCCGAGAACATCTTTCGGCCACTTATAAAATGCTACTTCGGACATGTCGCGGGCGCGTGCAAGTGTGGTAGGGCTCAGAACGGACAACAGAGAGAACGAGGAGGCCGGGACAGCTGCAAGTTTTGAAAACATGATGATGCAATGCACATGATGACATGATAAGATGCAACACGCAAGCAAATGACATGGCAACGACAGCAAATAACTGGACGACAGCTGGCACATCGGTCTCGGGGCGTTACAACACTCCACCACTACGAGAGGATCTCGTCCCAAGATCTAGAATGGCACCGGAGGGACAACGGAAGAGAAAGAGAAGAGGTAAAACTAAGTTGCTTCTTTGACAAACGAGTGAAACCAAAGAACCTTGCGAGGTTGAACAGATTGGAGAAAAGAATACAACGAAGGTGAACCAACTCGAAAACACTCTGTTAGAAAAGAGGGACAAAGAACATTGCGGAAAAAAAAACCTGAGGTTAAAGGGCAAGATATATATTGAAACCACTCTGGTTAAAACAAGATAGAGAAGGATTAAGAATGATATAATTTGGACAGCATTCCGACTGTAAATGGAAGGAATTGAACATGAATTTTACAAGATTAGGGGATACTTGATGAAAACAACAATACACTGCCTCCGGAACTATTGAAAGAATGGCACAAAGGGTAAGAACGATTTCAGGCAGCACTCCGGTTGAGAAGGGAGGCAAAACTTGACAGGATGGGAAGAACTCGGAAAGCGGGCATGACACTCTGGTTAAAAGGATAAGGACGAAAAGAACATGATCCTGACAAAGCAAGAAGATGGGTTGGAGAGAGCAACATCACAATGCCTCCGGAACAAAGGGAAAACAAGGTCTTGAGAGAGCATGGTTACAACAAATGTTAGAACGGAGTTGTTGGAACCAACAACGAAAAGAATAAGCTTGATATGGTCTTATGGAATACATCTCAAATCATGAGGTGACCACCTGCCACTCACGGGAAAAGAATTGGATTGATATGAACGAGGAGACGAGAAACTTATTTCACCAGGAGGCTAAATGAAGAACTTGGGTCATTTATAATCACCATAATAGCAACAATCCTTAGGGAAGGCTTTAGGTGAAATATAACCCAAGATAACTCCAATGATAAGATTGATGGATTTAAAGTATCTCATTCTTAACAACATGTGAATCATGGAGCATGAACTCAAATTATCAAGAATGACGTAATACCACCTCCAATGATATGGTAAAAAAGGAATTGCACTCCGGATTGCAAGATGGAGACACTTGAGCTCCTCTGAAAAGAATGTTGATGAACACTTCGAGAAGGAATTAAATCCTTGATGAACCATCATGTAGCACCTTGATGAAGAACTCCGGTAAAGAAAAGAATGGTCAAACGAAAGGAAAGAGAAGTCGAAAACACAAGTTGCATCCTTGTAACGGTTTAGATGAATCTCCGTGGTGAAATAATTGTGAGAACTTGTAACTCTGGGAAAGAAAGATGGACAACTTGAATCGAGAATTTGATGAACCTCCGGAATAAGGAATTAATCACCTGAGTGAAAGAAGAGTAAGAATTATGTTATGCATATCCTTCACCAATTAAATTGATGACAAACAATGGATTTTGCATACTACTTATTCTCATAGAAAGGATTAAGATAGATATAGTGCAAACTTGAGAAGGTCTTCAACGAACCACCGGTAGGATTGAGACAACGAATAAATTGATAAAGAAGACAAATCTTGAACGAACCACCGTAACAATTAAAAAAATGAACGAAGAGAAGATAAAGAAAACACCGGGAAGAATTAGCAAATGAATGAAGATGCTTGAGAGAATTTAGATACAAGTGAATATAATAGATCATGGACCGATTAGAGATCACTTGAACGATGCACCGGTAAGATTGGAGAATGATAACTGCAAACTAAGAATGAATAAACCTGAATTGATGGACTCCGGATAATCAACCTGAAAAGACTCCTGAATTGCTCCGGATGGGTGAAAAGAATTCCCACAATCGAAAATAATTGTGAGAGGATGGCAACAAGCTAGAATGACGAGTCTTGAAGAGACAAGAACAAGATTGGGAGAAAAATCTTCTTCGGTCTTCACATGATGAGAAACACGACTAAATTGTTGAGATACTCTGGGATGAAAAATGGAAGGTTGAGCCAACGATGAAAAGAATTTGAAAGATCTTGGAGAAAGGCACTTGACTGATGAAAATTCATTCTTACGTCAAAACTTCGAAAGAATTTTAGGATAGCTCCGGACAAATAAGAAGAGTCAGGTAAGCTCCTAGGAAAAGACATGTGGGTTAGGTCCCACTCAAAAGAAAACACCGTTGATATGATTACTTTAAAAAGGAGATAGCACCGGTTGAATTAAAAGACTTGAATGAGATAACAGACTCGAGATATCTTGAACACTCCGGAACAATTGAATAGCGAGAAATGACTGAATATGAGGTGCACCGGCATGAGAAGGTATTTGCAACGAGGAAAGGATATAATTGGCAAAGCTTGAATTGAATTCATCGGATAAAAGAGAACGAAGAATGATGAACTAGAAGCTCCGTTAGCATCTTCCTGAGAATCACCGGATAAGAACATTGATGGAAAAGAATGGAGAGACTTCACATGAATAGGATGGACACTTGATTATGAAATCTGAGTCCTTGAAGAAAAACAAGGGAGGGAGGGTGGGAAAAACAAAGACAATTTGGAATGGATGAAACGAACACCGTTGAGAAACTTATAATTGATCTTGCGGATGTTGAAATGATCGGATCCACTTGAAGAGAAACACACCGGTTAAGAAGGATTGACAAAACAATCTCGATGATCAAGAGGGATTAGTATTCACATCGGAGTATGAGAACACCATTTAGGAAAGGTATGGAATCAACACTTGACACTGAAGCAACTCGAATACCACAACTCAAAACAAAAACAAAGGGTTGGCTTGCATAATAAGCCGGAACAAACATATGATAGAGATTTCGTCCAAAATTTTCGTGGTGGGGCCTACACGGGCTCGATCGTACAGCACCATCATGTACAAGGCAGTGCACATGACATACGAAGCGTCCCTGAGTCGGCATAGCCAAGGAATCTTTAAGACACAACGAGACCACTGTAAAACCAACCGTGGATAGGCGGACCACTAGACGTTGAACCCCAATTTCATATCATACATCTGTCAGAAAGATATCCTAAGAGCTACTTGAATTCCCACTTATGAGACTCCCGAAATTTTCTGGTTATGCAATCAGGTGTTGGGGATACAAGGGAAGCATAATATCTCACTCAAACTAACAAATCCTACATCCAGCTGTATCCATCCTTCAACACATAACCAAGAAACCTTCGGAAATCGTCTACCTCAACCTTCGAAAAGCATCCGTTATACAAGTTATGGCAATACTCCCGAATCCCGCCCCAGTACTGGGTGGCGTCGAGGTTATCTCACCAACAACTGCATAAAAGAGATTTTTGATGTCGGTGAACTAAACTCAGGTATTCCAGAACTGCAACGATAAAATTGTGACAACAACACCTCGGAGCTCAACTCCCCGAGACACTGCCACAACCCCTAAAGGCAGGAGGCACCAAGAACAATGTTCTCGTCACAAAACCATCGGAACGATTCCAAGAAACCCGCGTGATCCTAAAAAAAATTTGTGAAAATTTGAGAAGAGAAGAGTCAAAACTCTATGTCAGGATGCCTTACCAGAGCGATGAGGAGACTCGGGAGTAAAAAGAATTCCTAACTCTCTGATATATATAATCCTAAATGACTCAAAACATTTTTTCCTAGACTCAACAACGGTTGCTAAAAACGATCAAGCAGTGGGGGCTCCTAAGGTCGGGGAAGGCTCTGATACCAACTTGTAACGCCCTCGATGCGGCTATATCTCCCACGTGTGGAAGCACGACTTAGAGGCATAACCGCATTGAAAGCAATGTCGCAAGTGAGGTAATCTTCACACAACCCATGTAATACATAAGGGAAAGAGATACATAGTTGGCTTACAATCGCCACTTCACACAAATACATGAATAAAGAATTACATCACACAAATACAATGAAGGTCCGACTACGGAACCAAAATAAAAGAAGAACCCCAAATGCGACACGGTCCCCCGATCGACCCCAACTGGGCTCCACTACTGATCAACTAGAATGAAGCAACACAAAGGAAAAGATCTTCATCGAGCTCCTCCTTGAGCTTGGTTGCGTCATCTGCACGGTTCAACGGCACCTGCAAGCTGGTTTTGGAAATTAATCTGTGAGCCACGGGGACTCAGCAATCTCGCACCCTTGCGATCAAGACTATTTAAGCTTATGGGTAAGGTAAAGGTATGAGGTGGAGCTGCGGCAAGCGTCTAGCATATATGGTGGCTAACATACGCAAATGAGAGCGAGAAGAGAAGGCAAAGCACGGTCGAGGAACTATGATCAAGAAGTGATCCTAGAACAACCTACGTCAAGCATAACTCCAACACCGTGTTCACTTCCCGGACTCTGCCGGAAAGAGACCATCACGGTTACACAAGCGGTTGATGTATTTTAATTAAGGTCAAGTTCAGGTTTTCTACAACCAGACATTAACAAATTCCCATCTGCCCATAACCGCGGGCACGGCTTTCAAAAGTTCAAATCCCTCCAGGGGTGTCCCAACTTAGCCCATCACAAGCTCTCACGGTCAACGAAGGATATTCCTTCTAGCGGGAAGACCCGATCAGACTCGGAATCCCGGTTACAATACATTTGGACAATGGTAAAACAAGACCAGCAAAGCCACCCGAATGTGCCGATAAATCCCGATAGGAGCTGCACATATCTCGTTCTCAGGGCACACCGGATTGTCCAAACTTCCGGTAGGCCAGCCCAGAGTTGCCCCTGGTGGCCACCGGCGGCTGACAAGGTGGACCAACACTCAGAGGAGCACTGGCCCGGGGGTTCAAATAAAGATGACCCTTGAGCCGGCCGACTCAAGGGAAAGAAAAGGCTAGGTGGCGAATGGTAAAACCAATGTTGGGCCTTGCTGGAGGAGTTTTATTCAAGGTGAACTGTCAAGGGGTTTCCATTATTACCCAACCGCGTAAGGAACGCAAAATCCGGGAACATAACACCGATATGACGGAAACTAGGGCGGCAAGAGTGGAACAAAACACCAGGCATAAGGCCGAGCCTTCCACCCTTTACCAAGTATATAGATGCATTAATTAAATAAGATATATTGTGATATCCCAACAAGTAAACATGTTCCAACAAGGAACAACATCTCCATGTTCCAACAAGGAACAAACTTCAATCCTCACCTGCAACTAATAACGCTATAAGAGGTGCTGAGCAAAGCGGTAACATAGCCAAACAATGGTTTTCTAGGACAAGGTGGGTTAGAGGCTTGGTTCAACAATATGGGAGGCATGATAAGCAAGTGGTAGGTATCGCGGCATAGGCATAGCAAAAGAGCGAGCAAGTAGCAAGCAAAGATAGAAGTGATTTCGAGGGTATGGTCATCTTGCCTGAAATCCCGCAAGGAAGAAGAACGAGACCATGAAGAAGACAAATGGACGTAGTCAAACGGGTCCTCACAAGCGTGACGTTAACGGAACCAACCCGAAGAAGCAACACCGGAAAGAAGCACACAACATAGTAAACAACCACCACAAAATCATGGCATGATGCACAACAAGTATGATGCATGTTCGGTTTAAAGATGCATGGCATGGCAAAGTGCACAAATAATCCTACAAATTAAGTGGGGCTCATTATGCAACGGAGTTGCATATTGAAGAAAACACCACATGACTTATTTAGTTCTCTCTCGTTTAGGTACTCAACAATATTAAATGTTGTTAAACATGGCAAGAGGGTGAAGCAAAAGAAGACTACACATCTAGTCAAGGTTAAATGAGGTCGAAAGCAACGAACAACAAATCCAGAAACTCCTCATGTGCATATATTAGGTTAGGTACTGTTCTGCCCTAAACCATATTTTAGAGTTGTTTAACGTGCAAAAGAATGTCACCATGATAAACTAGGCAAAATTCTACCCCATTTACATATAAAGTTTATTAAATTTCGAGTTACGGTTAAATAGTTATGAATTAAAGCATTTTAACATGACATAGGAGCAAATTTAATCAAACAGAATTTTAAAAATTTCAAACATAGATGAAAGTTGGATATTATGAATCTAGACAAAATTCTAAGCAAGTTTCATATATAAATTATTTTAAACCGATGCACGGTTTGTGAGATATTATATGCATGATCTAGAGGGACTTTTCTGCAAACTGGTGTTCTCCGGAATAATAGATAAATTCGTTCAGGGAAAAAAAATGTCCTGGGCCGAAACAGAGGTTGGCCCGACAGGGGGAAGGGAAAAAAAGAGGGGCGCTGGATCTGGCTTCACCATGGGCCTTGGGCCGTTCGGTGAAGAGGTGGGAGCTGCAAAAGCGAGGAGAGGCCGGCCCAGTCATAGTCAACGCGTTTGTTTCCATCGACGCAGGGAAACAGGGGATCGAGCTCATGCTCGTAAGAAGGCAGCGACGATGCAAGGGGCACGTGGGACCCTGGCGAGCAGCGGGATGGCGCGGCTCCGGTGATGGGCGTCTGGATCTGGGGCGAAGCAGGCGGCGGCACGATGCAGCGGCGACTGGCTGCTGCAGAAGCTGCATACATGGCGCGGGGCGGGCGAAGGAGAAGCAGAGGAGGACTCCAGCGGCAGCAAGGCGCAGAACCCGCGCGGGGGCGAGGATGACGGATGACGTTGACGAGCTTGCTTGGGGACGAGGCGGCGAATTGGAGGAGGGCCGCAGCAGGAACTTGGCGTCCATGGCGTCGGCTGGAGGAGTCCATGGCGCTGCTCATGCATATCTGAGAGAGAGAGGTTAGAGATAGAGGCAAGAAGAACGGGAGTAAGGAGGGCGCGAGGAGGCCCGGCCTGGATCTGGCGGCGCACAGAGAGGTCCTGTTGGCGCTGCTGCTCATCACCGGCGGGGACAGCTGGCTCCAAGGAAGACCCGAGAGGGAGGGGATCCAGGCGCGGTTCCTACCGATCCAAAAGGTGAGGGAGGCTGCGAACAGTTGGGTGGATCGATGGATCGAGGGGAGATGGCGGGTAGTTGGTGCAGGGGGAATGAGAGGATCCCGAGGTGGGGAATGAGTGCGGCGGCTAGGAGGATCCCTAGAAATTAGGGATTTGGTCTGAAATTAGACTAGGGGTGGACTTTATATATACATCACGGATTAGGTTAGGGGCTATCTCGACCCTATGATTGCAATCGAACGATTCCGGATAAAATAGCTAGGGAGTCCAAAAAAAGGGTGATGTTTTGCAGACGTTTGGGGATGATCCGGACACAACGGTGGCGACAGTCCGGGTCGGGTTCGGGACAACTTTTGGACGCGCGCGAGGAGGGTTGCGGGCTGACGAGAGAGGTTAGGTTCGACCTGGCGGTAGGTAGTGAGCTGTGTAGACGGTCTCGAGCTAAGAGAAGAGAAGAGAGGGAGGCCTGGCGACTGTTTCCGGAGACCGAAAACGTCCGACGTTAGACCGGCTATACTGCCGCTATAGTTATCCGTTGGGGCATCAAACGATCTCCGGATGCGATGAAACTTGACAGGCGGTCTACCTACCCTATAATAAGACCACACGTCAACTCTCATCCCATTACGAGAACATTTTCCGGCCACTTATAAAATGCTATTTCGGACATGTCGCGGGCGCGTGCAAGTGTGGTAGGGCTCAGAACGGACAACGGAGAGAACGAGGAGGCCGGGACGGCTGCAAGTTTTGAAAACATGATGATGCAATGCACATGATGACATGATAAGATGCAACACGCAAGCAAATGACATGGCAACGATAGCGAATAACTGGACGACACCTGGCACATCGGTCTCGGGGCGTTACAGATACACATATTCATAATATTGAAGCCAAAAGATGCAAAGTTAATAATGATAGTGCAACTTATTTGTGGCACTACCGTTTAGGTCATATTGGTGTAAAGCGCATGAAGAAACACCATGCTGACGGGCTTTTGGAATCACTTGATAATGAATCACTTGATCCTTGCGAATCATGCCTCATGGGCAAGATGACTAAGACTCCGTTCTCCGGAACAATGGAGCAAGCAACAGACTTATTAGAAATAATACATACTGATGTATGCGGTCCTATGAGTGTTGAGGCTCACGGCGGGTATCGTTATTTTATAACCTTCACAGATGATTTGAGCAGATATGGGTATATCTACTTAATGAAACATAAGTCTGAAACATTTGAAAAGTTCAAAGAATTTCAGAGTGAAGTGGAAAATCATCCTAACAAGAAAATAAAGTTTACAATCTGATCGTGGAGGTGAATATTTGAGTTATGAGTTTGGTCTTCATTTAAAACAATGTGGAATAGTTTCGCAACTCACGCCACCTGGAACACCACAGCATAATGGTGTGTACGAATGTCGTAACCGTATTTTATTAGATATGGTGCGATCTATGATATCTCTTACTGATTTACCGCTATCTTTGGGGGTTATGCTTTAGAGACGGCAGCATTCACGTTAAATAGGGCACCATCTAAATCCGTTGAGACGACACCATATGAACTGTGGTTTGGCAAGAAACCTAAGTTGTCGTTTCTTAAAGTTTGGGACTGTGATGCTTATGTGAAAAAGCTTCAACCTGATAAGCTCGAACCCAAATTGGAGAAATGTGTCTTCATAGGATACCCAAAGGAGACTGTTGGGTACACCTTCTATCACAGATCTGAAGGCAATATATTCATTGCTAAGAATGGATCCTTTCTAGAGAAGGAGTTTCTCTTAAAAGAAGTGAGTGGGAGGAAAGTAGAACTTGATGAGGTAATTGTACCTTCTCCCGAATTGGAAAGTAGTTCGGCACAGAAATCAGTTCCGGTGATTCCTACACCAATTAGTCAGGAAGATAATGATGATGATCATGAAACTTCTGATAAAGCTACTATCGAACCTCGTAGGTCAACCAGAGTACGATCCGCACCAGAGTGGTATGGTAATTCTGTTCTGGAGGTCATGTTACTTGACCATGACGAACCTATGAACTATGAGGAAGCGATGATGAGCCCAAATACCGTGAAAAGTTTTTCAACAAGTTCAAGGAGTTGACTACGATGAGACCTTCTCACCTGTAGCGATGCTTAAGTCTGTCCGAATCATGTTAGCAATTGCTGCATTTAATGATTGTGAAATTTGGCAAATGGATGTCAAAACTGCATTCCTTAATGGATATATTAAAGAAGAGTTGTATATGATGCAACCAGAAGGTTTTGTCGGTCCAAAAGGTGCTAATAAAGTGTGCAAGCTCCAACGATCCATTTATGGACTGGTGCGAGCCTCTCGGAGTTGGAATATATGCTTTGATAGTGTGATCAAAGCATATGGTTTTATACAGACTTTTGGAGAAGCCTGTATTTACAAGAAAGTGAGTGGGAGCTTTGTAGCATTTCTAATATTATATGTGGATGACATATTGTTGATTGGAAATAATACAGAATTTCTGGATAGCATAAAAGGATACTTGAATAAGAATTTATCAATGAAAGACCTCGGTGAAGCTGCTTATTGGGCATCAAGATCTATAGAGATAGATCCACACGCTTAATTGGACTTTCACAAAGCACATGCCTCAATAAACTTTTGAAGAAGTTCAAAATGGATCACTCAAAGAAAGGGTTCTTGCATGTGTTACAAGGTCTGAAGTTGAGTCAGACTCAATGCCCGACCACTGCAGAAGATAGAGAGAAAATGAAAGTCATTCCTTATGCCTCAGCCATAGGTTCTATCATGTATGAAATGATGTGTACCAGACCTGATGTGTGTGTAACATCCCAAATTTTCAATTTGGAATGTTATACATAGATCACCCATGCATATCATGATTTATTGCATTCCAGTTCCGCAATCCTCGAAATCCTAAGCAACTCAAGGACCCACGGAGAGAGTTGGGGATTTTCCTGTTTCATATTTGATTTTTATCAAATAATGAAACGAGGATTTTGATTTTAATAATTTTTCTCTCCGAAATATTTCATATTAAATCAAATGAGTGGAGATAATATGACTTCTCCGAAATAATTGAAATATTGGAGGAAAAATATTAAAATCATTTATTGGATTTTATTTGGTTTTATTCAGATTTTATTTGCATTAGAAAAATTGCACCTTTTCAAAATTTCATTTTAGGGCCAAGAAAATTTTCAACTCGTCCTAAATATTTTATTTAGACGGTGAAAATTTGTTTTGGCATTTTTAGATTTTTATTTATTTTTCTAGGATTTTTCTTCTGTCGGCGCAATTATTTTTTTAAAAAAAATATCTCGCGCCCGACTTGGCCTAAGGCCCAGCCGAGCCAGGCCGGCCCGAGCCGCCACCGCCTCGCGCGCGCGCGCCACCGCCGCCGACCCGGACTCCCCGCCGCCGCCGCTGCCTTGCCCC
>NC_041382.1:216937202-216962998 GCF_002162155.2 Triticum dicoccoides | reverse complement strand
CCAGGAGCCGCCGCAACCTCCCGCCGCCGCTGCCGCAGCCCCGCCGCCCCGTCGCCGCACCGGAGCCCCGCCGGAGCCGAGCCAAGGTAGCCACCGCACCGCCCCAGTTTTCTAAAGAAAAACCGTTCGGGTTTTTTTTAGAAACCCTAGTTTTCGTTTTTAAATAGATCGGTTTTTCTCCGGTTTATTTATTTAGCGAGCGTTCGCTCGTTCGTTCGTTTTAACGAACGTGTTCTTCATTTAGATCCGGATAACAAACGTTCGTTCGTTAATCTGTTTGTCATTTTTCTTTTTCTCGGTTTTATTCCGTGATTTTTCTGATCGCGATTTCGGATCCGTTCTTAATTTCTGTTTTTCTTCACGCTTGTTTATCGGAATCAGGCGATTCAAGCACCTGGAGTTTCGTCTCGAAACCCTCTTTCCGTTTAATCAACTCAAACAAGTTTTTGTTACTGTAAAATTTGGCCTAGTTTCAGATTAGTAAATGAAGCTTCTTTCTTTCGTCGTTTGAGTTTGTTGCTCCGTTCGATTTGATTCTTTTTGCGTACCGGAGTTTTTAAGTTGTACTTTCTGGTCAACCTCTCTTATTTGAGTTTTGTTTGTGCATCATTGCTTGTTACTTATGTATGTTATTGTTTGCTTGCGATAGAATTCCTGGAGTGCGAAGTGTGTTACTACGAGTCTCTAGGATTCGCGGATCGTCAGCAAGGCAAGTAACACTTTGATCATATCCTCAAACATTGCATGATTAGGATATCATTAACTTGTGGGTTGGGAAGTAGTTGCTGAGGTAGAACCTATTGCCCTGTTATATTCAATACCTTGGGAGTTACTTCTACGTATTGCTTATATTGCTATGCTATGCTCGTAGACGTGGTTTGGGTTTGAGTGAAATTCATGTCAGATGTGAGATTATTAACTAATGGTTCAACTTAAGGTGGAAACTTAATCAAACAACTGGGTGGATTGACGCACCTGGGGAACCCAGTGTTGGCTGTTTTTTTTGGAAATCCCGGGGTACCCTTGTGATCTTCCTATGGACCGCCACCCAGGCTCAAAGGGAACTGAGATGATTCATGCTAGAAACTTCCGTGTGCAGCCACAAGCTATTATGGGCTCTACATAGTTGAGTAAGTTACGTGAAGCTCTTGAAGAGGTAGATCAGCAGGTAGTGGGTTTTTGTAGGTTCGGTATGGTCTACCCGGAGTAGAGAGTTAACGTTCCCGAAAGACTGTATCTCGGTCATCTGTTTCTCAAATGCCATGTAGTGCGAGAAATCCAACGGAGGCGATCGAGTCTTGTGGGGAAAAGTGCGCAAACCTCTGGAGAGTGTACAATCTAATCATGGTTAGTCGTGTCCCCGGTTATGGACAATTCTTGAGTATCTAGTACTTTGGTTATCACATGTATCTCACCATGTTTAATGAATACTGTTGGGTTGTTAATCACTTTAATTGGGATTGAGTTGGGGTTACCTTCTCAATGACGTTTCAACCACCATGATAGTTAAATTAAAATATATTCCTTTGTTGTAGGAAAAAATTGGCTTTTCGCAAAACTATAACCATAGAGCATTCCACCAGCCAAATACGCATGTAGTGATAGCATTATTCCGTTTCTACTCTACTGTGTTATATTGCCAGCATATTCCATGTGCTGACCCGTTTTCGGGCTGCAACGTATTATGTTGCAGACTTTTCAGACGAGGAGTAAGGTTCGTTAGGTCGTTGCCGTGCAGCTCAGCTATGCCATTGGAGTTGATAGACTCACCTCATCTTCCGAGCCTTCCGCTATTATCGCATTAGATGGCCTTAAGCCATATTCGTGTAATAAGTTCTCTTCGGAGACATTCGATGTAATAAGTGTGTGATTGCTACTCTGTTATAAATTCTTCGAGTACTGTGTGTGTCAGCATTACCAATCCAGGGATGACACTGAAGCACAGAGACTTGACCATCTGAGGTCGGGTCGCTACAAGATGGTATCAGAGCACACACTGAGTGTAGGACACGACCACTAAGATAAACCCTAGGTCACACTTCTCTTCTCATTTTTGACTCCTCTCCATTTTCTACTCTTTAGTATGGCGGAGATGAAGAACAAGTTTGCGCAACCGGATGAAGACACACCTTTTGGACGCCACTTGAAGGAAGTCACTAGGTACCTGAACATTGGAATACCAAGCTTCACCGGGACGTACAACACCACTTTACCAGAAGAAGAACACTGGATGATTCAAGTACAAGTTCCAGGAAGGACGTTCTCGCCAACCTCTAAACCCATAGAATTTTCCTTCGATGCACCAACCTGGAGTTTAGGAAAAAGTATGGCAGCCCACATCACCATGGGACGCATTGGAGAAGTTTACAACAGGGAGCTTAAGGACACTATCTACCAAATATGTGGTCGCTGAGACAAGCAATGGGATGTGATCAGTACCAAGAAGGATAAATCCATTGCAGCTTTCATCCATGAGTTAAACCAGCACATTCGACATCAGGAGAACCAGATGTGCGCTGACATGATGGACTTGAAGAAGGCGAAGAATAGGATCATCGAGCTGGAGGAAGAACTCAAGTTTACCCGCGATGGATATGAGGAGGAAATCAAGATCCTACTGGAGAAGAATGATGACTTAGTCAAGAAGATCGGAGTATTCATGGGAGGACCACTACCAATAGAAGAAGAAGAAGAAGAACCCAAGGAAATATGCCCCGAGGACTACATCATCATCGACGACACCGATTCCGATCCTAGTGATGATGACTTTGAAGACGAAGCTGGAGCAGACATCATGGAGTCTTCCACCGATCAAAATTTCTAGATGACCACCAACTATTAGTAGTATTTCCCCCATGTATATAGTAGTAGTGAGCACTTTTGCGATAGTTCTAGACCATTTGTATGCCCTTGGTTGATTGATTGAGTGAAATGATTGTGTTTGTCTCATGTGCATATGGGTAGTGCCTTCTCATTAGACCCATTTTCTATTCTAAATCTCTTCCATCTGAACCCATCAGATGCCTCTGAGACGTGACACCGGTTTTGCCTTCCCGCCGGAGCTCACCCAGTTGATCCAGCAGCAGAATGCCTTGATGCAATTGCTAGTTCAGAACCAGGGCAACAACAACAAACAACCCACCGCCAGTGGACAACCTAGCCCATTTTCTAAGGTTACAGTCGCCGGTATTTTCCAGTAGCACCGAGCCTATAGTTGCTGATGATTGGCTACGCCGTATTGGAAGGGAGTTGACCACCGCAGGTTGCACAGATGTTGAGAGGGTGCGCTTTCCCGCACATCAATTGGATGGACCAGCAGCCTCATGGTGGGAGAATTACACAACCACTTTTCCTGTAGCCAACATCACTTGGGACCAGTTTCAGCAAGCTTTCCGCACCGCCCATGTCTCAACTTGAGCTATGCAGATGAAGAAGCGGGAGTTCCGCAACCTACGCCAGGGGAACTGTACTGTGGCTCAGTATGTGGATGAGTTTAGCAAGTTATCATGCTATTCCCCTGATGATGTGGCCACCGATGCCGCGAAGCAGGAGAAGTTTATGGAAGGGCTGAATGATGAGATGAGCATGCAGTTGATGGTAGCAACCTTCAACAACTACCAGGAGTTGGTAGATAGGGCTCTTATGATTAAAGGGAAACAGCAGCAGATTGAGAGCCGCAAGAGAAAATATGGACAAGGGAAGTATAACTCAGGAGCTCAGCAGAAGCCTCGCCTAACCCCGAACTCGAGAGGACTTGTTCACAACCATGGAGGTCACAACCACACTGGAGGAGGATCACATAACCACAGTGGTGCTAAGAATGGGAATGGGAACGGAGCTAACAACAATCAGAACCGCCCCAACCCGTCCACTCCCGCCAAAAGAGACTTAAGTCAGGTTACCTGTTTTAAGTGCGGGAAGACTGGGCATTATGCCAATGATTGCCCCGAAGGAAGGAATGGAAACGGAAATGGAAGCACTGGGAAGAAGCCCAATCCATAAAACAAAGGACAAGTGAACCATGTTAACGTGGAGGAGGTTGAAGAGCAGCCGGACGCGGTAATAGGTAAGTTTTTGGTTAAGTCATTTACCGCTCTTGTTCTTTTCGATACTGGTGCATCGCATTCATACATATCAAGGGGATTCGTGGATAAGTTTAAACTACCAACCCAAACCCTTAGGACCCCTCTTTTAGTGAGTTCACCTGGAGCAGAATATATGGCTAGCCGATGGTGTGACCAGATACCCTTAACCATTGGCACGCATGTGTTCCCGTCCTACCTAATTATCTTGGAGTCGCAAGGATTGGATGTGATATTGGGTATGGACTGGATGTCAAAGTATGGAGGAAGCATTGACTGTGCGAGTAAGTCAATTTATCTCACCACCCCGGAGGGAAAAAGGATTAAGTATGTGTCTAGGCATGTGCCTAAAAGGAGCCAAGTGAATGCCCTTACGGGAGTTGTTCAGGAGGAAGTGCCGGTAGTAAAGGATTACCCGGATGTTTTCCCAGAGGAGTTACCAGGCACGCCACCGGACAGAGACATTGAGTTTTTGATAGAGCTGTTGCCAGGTACAGGACCAATATCCAAGAGACCCTATCGGATGCCCGCAAATGATCTGGAAGAAATTAAGAAATAGATCAAGGAGTTATTGGAGAAAGGATACATCCGAAGAAGTTCATCTCCTTGGGGAGCCCCGGTACTCTTGGTTGAGAAGAAGGATAAATCCCTAAGGATAGTTGTTGATTATCGAGCCTTGAATGAAGTGACGATAAAGAACAAGTACCCACTACCGATGATCAACGATCTGTTTGATTAGTTGCAAGGAGCTAAAGTGTTCTCAAAGATCGATTTACGATCAGGGTATCATCAGTTGAAGATACGAGAGAAGGACATACCAAAGACGGCGTTCACAACGCGATATGGATTATACGAGTACACGGTCATGTCGTTTGGACTGACTAACGCCCCTACCTATTTCATGAGCATGATGAACAAGGTGTTCATGGAATATTTGGACAAGTTTTTTGTGGTGTTTATTGACGATATCATGGTATACTCGAAGAACAAGGAGGAACACAAGGAGCATTTGCGTTTAGTTCTCGAGAAGCTCAGGGAACACTAGTTGTATGCTAAGTTTAGCAAATGCGAGTTTTGGCTGAAGGAAGTTGGATTCCTTGGACATGTCATATCAGGAGAAGGTATAGCAATAGACCCCAGCAAGGTTCAGTCAGTCACTGAATGGTTGGCACCCACCTTAGTTAGCGAGATCCATAGTTTTCTTGGACTCGCAGGATACTACCGGAGATTCATTGAGAATTTTTCCAAGATTGCAAAACCAATGACTGAATTATTGAAGAAGGATACCAAGTTTAAATGGATAGAAGATTGTGAAGCAAGTTTCCAGGAGTTGAAGAAACATTTGACTACAGCCCCAGTGCTAGTACTACCAAATATACATAAGGAGTTCCAAGTGTATTGCGACGCCTCTCGTTTAGGACTTGTATGTGTGCTTATGCAGGATGGAAGAGTTGTTTCGTATGCCTCACGACAACTAAAACCTCATGAGTTGAATTATGCTACGCACGATTTGGAGCTAGCAGCCGTAGTGCATGCGTTGAAGACTTGGAGACATTACCTTATTGGAAACCGTTGTGATGTGTACACGGATCACAAGAGTTTGAAGTACATCTTCACCCAGAAGGAGCTGAACCTTAGGCAGAGGAGATGGTTGGAGCTTATAAAGGATTATGACATGAAGCTACACTATCATCCAGGAAAAGCCAATGTCGTAGCAGACGCATTGAGTCGGAAGAGTTATGCTAATATCCTTGAAAGTAAAGGACTGCCGAAGGAATTAGCAAAGGACATCATGGAACTTCGATTAGAGATTGTACCTAGAAGGTTCATTGCCACAATGGAGGTTCAGTCGACATTGCTGGACAAGATTCGGGAAGCTCAGAAAGATGATAAAGAGATTGCCGAGATAAAGGAGAAGATGGGCAAAGGAAAGGCCAAAGGTTTTCGTGAAGATGAGCACGATACCCTATGGTTTGAGGACCGAGTTTATGTGCCCAACAACTAGGAGATCAGGAAGTTAATACTTCAAGAGGCCCATGACTCACCTTACTCGATACACCCCGAAAACACCAAGATGTATTTTGATCCAAAGGAACGTTTCTGGTGGACTGGTATGAAGAAGGATATTGCCAAGTATGAAGCCGTATGTGATGTATGTCAGAGAGTTAAGGCAGAACATCAGAAGCCAGCAGGACTGTTACAGCCTATGCCGATACCCGAATGGAAGTGGGATAAACTTGGCATGGACTTTATTACCGGATTACCCAGGACTAAAGCAGGATATGATTCCATATGGGTAGTAGTTGATCGTTTGACCAAAGTAGCTCACTTCATCCCAGTGAAAACCACCTATACAAGTGCAAAGTTGGCCAAGATCTACATGTCCAGGATCGTATGTCTGCATGGAGTTCCGAGGACCATCGTATCGGATCGAGGAACACAGTTTACTTCAAAGTTTTGGCATCAGTTACACCAGACTCTGGGAACGAGATTGGAGTTCAGTACAGCGTTTCACCCGCAGACAGACGGACAAACTAAGAGAGTCAATCAAATTTTGGAGGACATGTTGAGAGCCTGTACGCTAGATTATGGATCTAGTTGGGATGACAATTTGCCGTATGTAGAGTTCTTATACAACAATATCTACCAAGCCAGTTTGAAGATGGCACCGTTTGAAGCCCTGTATGGACACAGGTGCAGAACACCGTTGATGTGGGATGAGGTAGGAGACCGACAGTTGTGTGGACCAGACCTGATTAAAGAACCTGAGGAGAAGGTAAAATTGATCCGAGACCAACTGAAGATTGCTCAGTCCAGGCAGAAGAGTTATGCAGACTCAAAACGCACGGAGGTAACCTACGAAATTGGAGATAGAGCATATCTGCGAGTATCGCCCTTGCGAGGAGTGAAACGTTTTGGAGTTAAAGGAAAGTTAGCCCCGAGATTTGTAGGACCGTATCACATTTTGGAACGGAAGGGAGAAGTTGCCTACAAGTTGGAGTTACCTGAGGGATTGTCAGGAGTCCACGATGTGTTCCACGTTTCACAGCTGAAGTAGTGCCATGCTGAGATGGCTGATATACCATTAAGAGATACAGTACCCCTGGAGGCGATTCAGTTGGACAGTGATTTGACTTACGAGGAGAAGCCAGTTAAGATTCTTGAGTTTGCCAGCAGAGTCACCCGCAGTAAGGTTATCAAGTTTTGCAAGGTTCAGTGGAGCCACCATACCGAGGATGAAGCCACCTGGGAACGAGAGGATGATCTCCGCAAGGACCAACCATACCTATTTTCTAGCCAACCCGAATCTCGAGGGCGAGATTCATCTTAAGGGGGGTAGGTTTGTAACATCCCAAATTTTAAATTTGGAATGTTATACATAGATCACCCATGCATATCATGATTTATTGCATTCCAGTTCCGCAATCCTCGAAATCCTAAGCAACTCAAGGACCCACAGAGAGAGTTGGGGATTTTCCTGTTTCATATTTGATTTTTATCAAATAATGAAACGAGGATTTTGATTTTAATAATTTTTCTCTCCAAAATATTTCATATTAAATCAAATGAGTGGAGATAATATGACTTCTCCGAAATAATTGAAATATTGGAGGAAAAATGTTAAAATCATTTATTTGGTTTTATTCGGATTTTATTTGCATTAGAAAAATTGCACATTTTCAAAATTTCATTTTAGGGCCAAGAAAATGTTCAACTCGTCCTAAATATTTTATTTAGACGGTGAAAATTTCTTTTGGCATTTTTAGATTTTTATTTATTTTTCTAGGATTTTTCTTCTGTCGGCGGAATTATTTTTTAAAAAAATATCTCGCGCCCGACTGGGCCTAAGGCCCAGCGGAGCCAGGCCGGCCCGAGCCGCCACGGCCTCACACGCGCGCGCCGCCGCCGCCGACCCGGACTCCCTGCCGCCGCCGCTGCCTTGCCCCCTCCCCCAAGCAGCCGCCCCCTCCCCTTTAAATACCGGGCCCCCCTGGAGCCCAAGTTGCTGAGGTAGAACCTATTGCCCTGTTATATTCAAACCCTTGGGAGTTACTTCTACGTATTGCTTATATTGCTATGCTATGCTCGTAGACGTGGTTTGGGTTTGAGTGAAATTCATGTCAGATGTGAGATTGTTACCTAATGGTTCAACTTAAGGTGGCAACTTAATCAAACAACTGGGTGGATTGAGGCACCTGGGGAACCCAGTGTTGGCTGCGTTTTTTTTTTGGAAATCCCAGGGTACCCTTGTGATCTTCCTATGGACCGCCACCCAGGCTCAAAGGGAACTGAGATGATTCATGCTAGAAACTTCCGTGTGCAGCCACAAGCTATTATGGGCTCTAGCATAGTTGAGTAAGTTACGTGAAGCTCTTGAAGAGGTAGATCAGCAGGTAGTGGGTTTTTGTAGGTTCGGTATGGTCTACCCGGAGTAGAGATTTAACGTTCCCGAAAGACTGTATCTCGGTCATCCGTTTCTCAAATGCCATGTAGTGCGAGAAATCCAACAGAGGCGATCGAGTCTTGTGGGGAAAAGTGCGCAAACCTCTATAGAGTGTACAATCTAATCATGGTTAGTCGTGTCCCCGGTTATGGACAATTCTTGAGTATCTAGTACTTGGGTTATCACATGTATCTCACCATGTTTAATTAATACTGTTGGGTTGTTAATCACTTTACTTGGGATTGAGTTGGGGTTACCTTCTCAATGACGTTTCAACCACCATGATAGTTAAATTAAAATATATTCCTTTGTTGTTGGAAAAAATTGGCTTTTCGCAAAACTATAACCATAGAGCTTTCCGCCAGCCAAATATGCATGTAGTGATAGCATTATTCCGTTTCTGCTCTACTGTGTTATATTGCCAGCATATTCCATGTGTTGACCCGTTTTCGGGCTGCAACGTATTATGTTGCAGACTTTTCAGACGAGGAGTAAGGTTTGTTAGGTCGTTGTCGTGCAGCTCAGCTATGCCATTGGAGTTGATGGACTCACCTCATCTTTTGAGCCTTCCGCTGTTATCGCATTAGATGGCCTTAAGCCATATTCGTGTAATAAGTTCTCTTCGGAGACATTCGATGTAATAAGTGTGTGATTGCTACTCTGTTATAAATCCTTCGAGTACTGTTTGTGTCAGCATTACCAATCCAGGGATGACACTGAAGCACAGAGACTTGACCATCTGAGGTCGGGTCGCTACAGTGTGCCTTGCTATAAGTTTAGCAGGGAGGTACCAAAGTAATCTAGGAGTAGAACACTAGACAGTGGTCAAGAACACCCTGAAATACCTAAAAAGGACTAAGGATATGTTTCTCGTTTATGGAGGTGACAAAGAGCTTGTCGTAAATGGTTACGTCGATGCAAGCTTTGACACTGATCTGGATGACTCTAAGTCACAAACCCAATACGTATTTATATTGAATGGTGGAGCTGTCAGTTGGTGTAGTTCCAAGTAGAGCGTCATGGCGGGATCTACGTGTGAAGCGGAGTACATAGCTGCTTCGGAAGCAGCAAATGAAGGAGTCTAGATGAAGGAGTTCATATCCAATCTAGGTGTAATACCTAGTGCATCTGGTCCAATGAAAATCTTTTGTGACAATACTGGAGCAATTGCCTTGGCGAAGGAATCCAGATTTCACAAGAGAACCAAACACATCAAGAGACGCTTCAATTCCATTCGCGATCAAGTCAAGGAGGGAGACATAGAAATTCGGAAGATACATACGGATCTAAATGTTGCAGACCCGTTGACTAAGCCTCTCTCACGAGCAAAACATGATCAGCACCTAGACTCCATGGGTGTTAGAATCATTACTATGTAATCTAGATTATTGACTCTAGTGCAAGTGGGAGACTGAAGGAAATTTACCCTAGAGGCAATAATAAAGTTGTTATTTATATTTCCTTATATCATGATAAATGTTTATTATTCATGCAAGAATTGTATTAACCGGAAACTTAGTAAATGTGTGAATACATAGACAAACGGAGTGTCCCTAGTATGCCTCTACTTGACTAGATCGTTAATCAAAGATGGTTAAGTTTCCTGACCATAGACATGTGTTGTCATTTGATGAACGAGATCACACCATTAGAGAATAATGTGATGGACAAGACCCATTCGTTAGCTTAGCATTATGATCGTTTAGTTTTATTGTTATCACTTTCTTCATGACTTATACATATTCCTTTGGCTATGAGATTATGCAACTCCCGAATACCGGAGGAACACTTTGTGTGCTATCAAACGTCACAATGTAACTGGGTGATTATAAAGATGCTCTACAGGTGTCTCCGATGGTGTTTGTTGAGTTGGCATAGATCAAGATTAGGATTTGTCACTCCGAGTATCGGAGAGGTATCTCTGGGCCCTCTCGGTAATGCACATCAATATAAGCCTTGCAAGCAAAGTGACTAATGAGTTAGTTACGGGATGATGCATTACGAAACGAGTAAAGAGACTTGCCGGTAACGAGATTGAACTAGGTATCATGATACTGACGATTGAATCTCGGGCAAGTAACATACCGATGACAAAGGGAATGACGTATGTTGTTATGCGGTTTGACCAATAAAGATCTTCGTAGAATATGTAGGAGCCAATATGAGCATACATGTTCCACTATTGGTTATTGACCGGAGATGTGTCTCGGTCATGTCTACATAGTTCTCGTACCCGTAGGGTCCGCACACTTAATGTTCGATGATGATTTGTATTATGAGTTATGTGATTTGATAACCGAAGTTTGTTCGGAGTCCCGTATGAGAGTACGGACATTATGAGGAGTCTCAAAATGGTCAAGAGGCAAAGATTCATATGTTGGAAGGTTATATTCAGACATCGGATTGGTTCCGAGTGATTTGGATATTTTACCAGAGTACCGAGGGGTTACCGGAACCCCCTGGGGGAAGTATTGGGCCTATTGGGCCATATTGGAGGAGAGAAGGAAGGCTAGATGGGGAGGCGCGCGCCCCCCTATTTCCCAAACCGAATTCGACTAGGGGAGGGGAGGCCCCCTCTTTCCTTCTCCCTCTCTCTCCCTTCCCCTTTTCCTCTCCGGTGGAAGGAAGGAGGGGGGTGAATCCTACTTGGACTAGGAGTCCAAGTAGGACTCCCCCCCCCATGGCGCGCCCCCCTTGGCTGGCCACCTCCTCCTCCCCCCTTTATATACGGAGGCGGGGGGCACCCCAAAGGCACAATAGACAATCTCTTAGCCGTGTGGTGCCCCCTCCACAGTTTAACACCTCGATCATATCCTTGTAGTGCTTAGGTGAAGCCCTGTATCGGTAACTTCGTCATCATCTCGCCACATTGTCATGCTGATGGAACTCTCCCTCGTCCTCAACTGGATCAAGAGCTCGAGGGATGTCATCATGCTGAACGTGTGCTGAACACGCAGGTGCCAGACGTTCAGTACTTGGATCGGTTGGATCATGAAGACGTTCGACTACATCAACCGCGTTACTAAACGCTTTCGCTTTCTGTCAATGAGGGTACGTGGACACACTCTCCCCTCTTGTTGCTATGCATCTCCTAGTTAGATCTTGCGTGATCGTAGGAATTTTTGTGAATTACTACGTTCCCCAACAACTATTTGGTTCAATTATGCAATGCGATGTTCAATTGTTGTGGGTGCATTCTGTTATTGTATACCATGTGAGAAATAAATCGAATTTGGTTGTACTAAATACATGAGAAACAAATACAATTGCTATATTTCCAAGTTGTTAAGCATGCTTGGTTTGGTTAATTGTCTGATCTTCTGTTAGGAGTATGTTATATTGTGCAATGTGGTGCTCAGTTAACATTTAGTTCATTTGTTGTGGTGTTTAGTTAACTGCACATGCATGGTCTGTTGTCTAATAGCACATTATTGTGTAGTTGCAGGAACCATTCTAATATTTAGGTTTTTAACAATTTGGTCTTGCACATGTAGGTCCTACTGTCAGAGGTTTTGACCCACTGTTCGACCCTTTTTGCATATGAGGAAATGAGTTGTCCATGAATATCAATCAAGTCAAGAAACTCAGAAAGATTGTTAGGATAAAGAAACTAGCAACAAAAAACAACAAGATCTTTATCTGCACAATGAAGAAGACATCAGTTCACTAAAAGATGGTACCAACTATTATACCTTGCCCTTTTTTATTCCTTTGCCCCATTTCCATTATAGAGAAGATATTTATGCACATCCTTGTTTTCAGGCCTTTCCAAAGCAGTTCATTGATGATTACCTCTCAAACCACCTCTATGGTCAGGAGGCGAGGAAGGTTTTCATACAACGCCCACAGTTCAATATTGAAGTGTTTCTGAAGAGGACGAAGGACGGACGGTCCATCATCCACACGCACTTGCCTAAAGTTGCAAAGACCTTCAACATGAATGAAGGATCAATATTCGCCTTCTGCTTCAGCAGTTTTCCAGATGAGATGCATCTGTCTATATACCGTCTATGATGCTAATTTCGAAAGTTTCTACATGTTGCATGTGAAACTTGGTGCTGGTGCAGTTGTGTAATGGGGTAGCTGAGTGCTAAAGCTATATCATGTTGTACTCTGATGTATTTCAACTATGAAATCCTGCTTCCTTAATATGGAAATGAAATATATTATGTGCTTAATATGAATGTCAATTAGATTAATAAATGGATTATTAATAATAGGGCAATTAGCCTGCTTATTGGGTTTTGCTATTGCAAACAGTTATTGAGAAAATACCATGGGTGATGACCTCAGGCAATGCACACTGTTTCTAGGAATAAACCGTGTTGGATCAATGAACAATCACACACGACCTTCTCTTGAAAACTATTTGCGTTAGGCCACCTTGCGCAAACATTTACCACATAAAAACTGTGTGTGATGGCAGCCTTTGCCACACAGTTTCTTCTACGCACCGTGTGTGATGCATTCAATAATGCAAACAATAAAATTGTTAATATCGTGTGCAATGGCAACGCTATCACAAACGATTTAACGGGGAAAATTGTGTGTGATCTACCTGTGAACGGAAATGTTTTCCTTGGAGCGACTGTGTGGGATGTACATATGAATGGAAACGTTTAGCAGGGACTGACTGTGTGGGATGTACTTGCGACCAGAAACAATTTCGCATGTATAATTGTTTTTTAGCTCTACTGTACGTATTACCGTATATGAGCACTCGCCGGTCACACACGACCTCATTTTGCCAAGCGTGTGTGCCAGGAGGGCATATCCCCGACGGTTTCTGAGTCATGTGGGAAGGACCCACTAAGGGAGTCATGGATTATGGGGTCCTCGGGGATCCGGCCTATCTGCCATGGGCCGGACTGATGGGTCGTGAAGATACAAGATAGAAGTCCTTCCCCCGTGTCCGGATGGGACTCTCCTTTGCATGGATGGAAAGCTTGGCGTCCGGATGTGAAGTTTCCTTTCTCTGTAAACTGACTCTTTACAAACCCTAGGCCCCTCCAGTGTCTTTATAAACTAGAGGGTTTAGTCCATAGAGGCTAGGACAAATCATACAGGCTACACATCTAGGGTTTAGCCATTACGATCTTGAGGTAGATCGACTCTTGTAATCCCTATACTCATCAAAGTCAATCAAGCAGGAAGTAGGGTATTACCTCCATTAAGAGGGCCTGAACCTGGGTAAAACATTGTGTCCCCTACCTCCTATTACCTTCAATCCTCAGATGCACAGTTCGGGACCCCCTACCCGAGATCGGACGGTTTTGACACCGACATTGGTGCTTTCATTGAGAGTTCCACTGTGTTATCAACAAAAGGTTCGATGGCTCGATCGATCATCTACAATGATGCTATTTTGGGGGAGACTTTCCTCCCTGACCAACTTTTCGTATTCGGCGGCTTCGCACTACGTGCCAACTTGATTGGCCACCTTGAGCAGACCGACAGCTACGCCCCTGGTCATCAAATCAGCTTTGGAAACCTAAACTACGTCGCCGGTATCCAAGGAGACTTGATCTCCGAAGGGTTCGCGGCCCCGATCACTGCTTTGTCCCTAGATCCGGAGCAAACCATCAGATCCGAAGATGGGAGTTTGGATCCCACCGAAATCTTCGTTGCAAATCACATTATCGAGGATCCAGAGGCCATTGTGTCCACGGCAAACTTGGAATCAGACTGGGTTCCTCTATCCTTGAAAGGCCGGACTCTCCCCCGGACTCCAGACCCGAACTCTCGAGGTCCACATCAAGTGAGCATGGCCAGGAGGCTCCTGCCCCGCTGTAACGCCCTCGATGCGGCTATATCTCCCACGTGTTGAAGCACGACTTAGAGGCATAACCGCATTGAAAGCAATGCCGCAAGAGAGGTAATCTTCACACAACCCATGTAATACATAAGGGAAAGAGATACATAGTTGGCTTACAATCATCACTTCACACAATACATGAATAAAGCATTACAACATCCAAATACAATCAAGGTCCGACTACGGAACCAAAATAAAAGAAGAACCCCAAATGCGACAAAGGTCCCCTATCGACCCCAACTGGGCTCCACTACTGATCAACTAGAACAAAGCAACACAAAGGACAAGATCTTCATCGAGCTCCTCCTGAGCTTGGTTGCGTCATCTGCACGGTCTCATCGGCACCTGCAAGCTGGTTTTGGAAGTATCTGTGAGCCACGGGGACTCAGCAATCTCGCACCCTCGCGATCAAGACTATTTAAGCTTATGGGTAAGGTAGAGGTATGAGGTGGAGCTGCAGCAAGCAACTAGCATATATGGTGGCTAACATACGCAAATGAGAGCGAGAAGAGAAGGCAAAGCACGTTCGAGAAAGTATGATCAAGAAGTGATCCTAAAACAACCTACGTCAAGCATAACTCCAACATCGTGTTCGCTTCCCGGACTCCGCCGGAAAGAGACCATCACGGTTACACACGCAGTTGACTCATTAAGGTTAACTTTAGGTTTTCTACAACCGAACATTAACAAATTCCCATCTGCCCATAACCGCGGGCACGGCTTTCGAAAGTTCAAATCCCTGCAGGGGTGTCCCAACTTAGCCCATGACAAGCTCTCACGGTCAATGAAGGAATAGACCTCCTCCCGAGACATTCCGATCAGACTCGGTATCCCGGTTCTACAAGACATTTCAACAGGGTAAAACTAAACCAGCAACACCGCCCGAATGTGCCGACAAACCCCAATAGGAGCTGCACATATCTCTTTCTCAGGGCACACTCAAATGAGCCAGACGTCGGGTAGGCCAGCCCAGAGTTGCCCCTGGTAGCCCCGGACATCGCTCAGTTGGACCAACACTCAGAGGAGCACTGGCCCGGGGGGGTTAAAATAATGATGACCCTTAGGAGCGCGACTCCCAAGGGAAAAGAAAAGGCTAGGTGGCGAATGGTAAAACCAATGTTGGGCATTGCTGGAAAAGCTTTACTTAAGGCGAACTGTCAAGGGGTTCCCATAATAGCCCAACCGCGTAAGGAACGCAAAATCCAGGAACATAACACCGATATGACGGAAACTAGGGCGGCAAGAGTGGAACAAAACACCAGGCATAAGGCCGAGCCTTCCACCCTTTACCAAGTATATAGATGCATTAATATAACAAGATAATATAATGATATCCCAACAAGTAAATAAATGTTCCAACAAGGAACGTCCTCCAATCTTCACTTGCAACTAGTAACGCTATAAGAGGGGCTGAGCAAAGCGGTAACATAGCCAATCAACGGTTTGCTAGGACATGGTGGGTTAGAGGTTTGACATGACAATTTGGGAGGCTTGAAAGCAAGTGGTAGGGATCGTAGCATTGGCATAGCAAAAGAGCGAGCAATCTAGCATAGCAAAGATAGTAGTGATTTCGAGGGTATGATCATCTTGCCTGAAATCCCGCAAGGAAGAAGAACGAGTCCATGAAGAAGACAAACAGAACATAGACGAACGGGTCCTCCCAAATGCGACGTAACCGGAACCAACCCGAATAAGCAAACACCGGAAAGAAACACACAACATAGTAAACAAACCACACATGAACATGGTATGATATGCGGGATGCAGGATGCGATGCATATGGATGATTTGGCAATGAATGAATGAACCTGGACTCAACATGGAAATCCAAGGGTGCCACTGGAAAGGTGAGATGAAATCGCTCGAAAACGATATAAAGATCACCGGAATCGGAGTTACGGTTTGGAAATGGCAAGCAATTCAAATATGACCACGTTCTGCGATTTGCAGCAAGTAGCTATCTAAAAGCAATGAGATGAACATGCTACAGCATCCAAACATGGCATAAAAATACATGGCAGGGATGCATTCAAGATGCTTAACAAAAGTCTAGCACTGAGCTACGGCCAAAACATCCATTAATAGGTTCAAACAAGCATGGCAAAAAATGCATTTGGTAAACAGATTTCAGACTTAGTGAAATTAACACTTGTCTGGAATTTCAGATCAGGTAGCACACTTCGGAGAATGAAAACTATATTCTACAGGACCTGAACATGGCAAAGTAAAGCATGGCATGGAGCTACTCAAAGATCTTAACAAAAGTCCCTTAGTGACCTTGAGCCAAAAGGGAGCAGAAAATACAATTGCAAGCATGTGAACATGGCAAAAACATAATCAGTTCACAGACTTAGTGAAAACTGGAGCATGCTGAAAACAGATATCAAGTAGGCATGTTTACGAGCTCGATGCACTCACTACGGAGAAAGTCATGATAATCTAAGAATACACCCATCAAGAATACACAAAATACAACCTAGATATGGCAAGAACAATAACATAGCATGCACGGATCAACTACAACATCCTCGGCAAAATCGCTAACAAGTAGACAATCTGCCCGGATTCACGAAGTAGCAAAAGTAGAGCTCGATTGACTCAAGCTAGGGTGCTCCATAATTGCAAACAAAGACATGGATGGATAGAGCATTACAAGATTCACAAAACAACCTTACTGATCATCCTCAAAAGAGGCACGGATCACTAGGAAACAACATGAACATATGGCAATATGAGATAAACAGGTCAAGGACTTAGTGGAAATGCTAAGTCCCTGAAATCAGCATTACCAAGTGCACCACTTAGCAAGCTTGTGCTAGACACCACACACATCACAAAAATACATGGGTTGCACCTCTGGAAAGATGGAAAAACCCTTAACAAAACACATGTAGAGCTCATGGGCATATCATGCACACAATAATCATGGCAAAAATGACAAATATCTAAATGGAGCAGCAGATCTGACAATTATCTCAAGTAGCACTCTTCTAACAGAATTTCGGGCATCAAGATGAACTCAAATGAAAATGATGCAATGGAATGAAATGATGTACTCTCTGAGACGAACATTTTGATATGCTATATGCATGAATTGGAGCTATGGATGCAAAGTTACGAGGCGATGAACATGTGCATATGGATCTGGGAATTTCGGGGATCCGAGTCCCCGATGGGCGGCGGCGCACGGTGACCAGCGCCAGCGAGGTGGCGTGCGGTGGCGAAGGTCACCGGCGGGGACCGCTAGGCGGCGGGGAGCAGCGGGCGTGGGCCTCGCGCAGGCGGCGGTGGTTGGCGCGGGCTTCGGCGGCGCGAGGGAGTGGCCGGTTAGCGGCGACGGGCGGCGCCGACGAAGGTGGTGGAGTCCGGCGAGCGGCGGCGGCCGGCCGGCGTTGGGCGAGACGGCGAGACGAAGCGGGTCAGGCGGCGGCGAGATCCGGGCTCGCGCGGGCCCCGGATGGGCTCCACGGGCCGCCGCGGCGGCGCGAGGAGAGAGAGGGCGCGGTGGTGACGTGGCACGACGTGGTTGGCTGCGGCAGGCGGCGCGGACATGTCCGGCGCGGTGGAGAAGTGTCCGGCGGCGCGAAGAGGAAGAAGTTAGGGTTTCATCCATGAATTTCGGGAGGGGAGCACATATTTATAGGTAGAGGGAGCTAGAAGAGTCCAAATGAGGCGCGGTTTTCGGCCACGCGGTCGTGATCGAACGCTCTAGATGATGGAGAGGGTTTAGGTGGGTTTTGGGCCAAAATGGAGGGGTGTTGGGCTGCAACACACACGAGGCCTTTTCGGTCCCTCGGTTAACCGTTGGAGTATCAAACGAAGTCCAAATGGTACGAAACTTGACAGGCGGTCTACCGGTAGTAAACCAAGGTCGCTTGGCAAGTCTCGGTCCAATCCGGAAATGTTTAATCCCCACACACGAGAGAAAGGTAGAAATGACCACCGGAGGAGAACGGAGCGCCGGATTGCAAAACGGACAACGGGGAAAATGCTCGGATGCATGAGACGAACACATATGCAAATGAAATGCACATGATGACATGATATACAATGCATGACACGCAAGTAATGACAACGCAACAACCGAATAACTAGACGACACCTGGCACATCGGTCTCGGGGCATTACAGCACTCCACCACTACGAGAGGATCTCGTCCCGAGATCTAGAATGGCACCGGAGGAACAACGGAAGAGAAAGAGAAGAGGTAAAACTAAGTTGCTTCTTTGACCAATGAGTGAAACCAAAGAACCTTGAAGAGGTTAAGCCATTTCGAGAAAAAGAATACGACGGAGATGAACGAAGTTGAAAACACTCCGTTAGGAAAGAGGAACAAGGAAGAACAAATTCGGACAGCACTCCGGTTGAAAAGAAAAGGAATTGAATAAGAACTTGATAAGGTGATAGAACTTGAAAAGAGGGCACGACACTCTGGTTAAATGGACAATCATGAAAAGAACATGATCTTGACAAAACAAGAAGATGGTTGAAGACAACAACGACATAATGCCTCCGAAATGAAAGAATAGAAGTTGTATCGAAGGAACAAAAGAACGGAGAAGAAAACAACATCTTCTACCTGACAAGCATCTTAAAGAGAAGGGTCACACAAAGTTGTTGGAACAATGCACGCCGAAAAGATAGGCTTGAAGTGGGCTTATGGAAAACATCTCAAAACCAAGAGGTGAAAATCTGCCACTAACAGAAACGATATATTGGATTGATATGAACAAGAAAACGAGAACTTATTTCACCGGGGGGATAGATGAAGAACTTGGGTCAATTATAAGCACCATAGATAGCAACAATCCTTAAGGAAAGCCTTAGGTGAAAATATAACCCAAGGTAACTCCAATGACGAGATTGATGGATTTAAAATACCTCATTCTTAATAACATGTGAATCATGAAGCATGAATTCAAATTATCAAGAATGACATAATACCACCTCCAATGATACGGAAGAAAGAATTGCGCTCCATAGCAAGATGAAGAAAACTTGATCTCCTCCGAAAAGAAACTTGATGAACACTTCGAGAAGGAATTAAATCCTTGATGAACCATCATGTAGAACCTTCATGAAGAACTCCGGTAATACAAGAATGATCCAAAATAATTGAATGATGAAAAGAATAAGATTTAAGCCTCGCAATGATTTAGATAGAGAACTCCGTGATAATATAATTGAAAGAGGTTGGAACTCCGGGCAAAAAGAGAAGATGAAACGAATGAAACTGAGAGTTTGAAGGGCCTCCGGAATAAGAATTAATCATTTGGATGAAACAAGAATAAGAATTACATTATGCTTATCCTTCACCAATTAAATTGATGACAATCAATGGATTTGGCAAACTACTTATTCTCATAGAAAGGATTAAAAGAGATATATCAAAACTTGAGAACGTCTTCAACGAACCACCGCTAGGATTGGGACAACAAATGAATTGGTATGATAAGAAAGAAGAAAAAATCTTGAACGAAACACCGTAAGCATTGACAAAGAGCGAAGTAAAGAGATAAATCACCGGAAAGGATTAGAGAACGAATGAAAATACTTGAGAGGATTTAGATACATGAGAACGAAGAGATCACGAGCCGATTAAAGATCACTTGAATGAAGCACCGGTAAGATTGGAGAATGATAATTGAAAGCTGGGAATGAATAATTATGAGACGATGGCTCCGAAGAATCAAACTGAAAATACCCTGAATTACTCCGGATGGGTGAAAAGAAATCTCACAACCGAAAACAATTATGAGAGGATGGCGTAACGCTAGAACCATAAATCTTGAAGAGAGAGGAGCAAGATTTAAAAGAAACTCTTCTTCGGTCTTCAACATCTGAGAATGACGACGAGAAACACCATCGTGAAATTATTTAGACACTCCAGAATGAAAAATGGAAAGGTTGAGCCATCGATGAAAAGAATTTGACAGATCTTGGAGAAAAAAACATAAGACTGATGATAAATCATTCTTACGTCAAACTTGGAAAAGAATTTGAGAGTAACGCCGGGAAAATAAGAAGAGTCAGGTAAGATCCTGGGAAAAGACATGTGGGTTAGGGCCCACTCAAAAGAAACACCGTTGAATGATTTGAAGGAGAGATTGCACCGGTTGAATTAAATGACTTGAAAGAGATAACATCCTCGAAAGAGTTTGAACGAATGCAGAGTGGAAACACGAATCTCCGAGATATCTTGAGCACTCTAGAACAATCAAATAGCGAGAAATGAATGAATATGAGTAGCACCGTCAAGAGAAGGTATTGAAGCGAGGAAAGGATAAGATCAACAAAGTTAGAATTGAATCCACCGGAGAAGAAAAATGAGTAAAGAGTGACGGACTTGAAGCTCCGTTAGGATCTTCATGAGAATCACCGGATAAGAATATTGAAAGAAAATAATGGAGAGGCTTCACATCAATAAGATGGATACTCGATTAAGAAATCTGAGTCCTTAAAGGAAAATAAGGGAGGGAGGTTGGGAAAAACAAAGGCAACTTGGGGTGGATGAAACGAACAACATAGAGAAAGCTGAGATTGAAACTTGTGGATGTTGAAATGATCGGACCCACTTGAAGAGAAGCACACCGGTTAAAAAGGATTGGCAAAAACAATCTTGATGAACAAGAAGGATTGGTATTCACATCGGAGTATGAGAACACCGTTTCGGAAAGGTATGGAATCAACATTTGACATTGAAGCAACTCGAATACCACAGCTCAGAACAAAACAAAGGATTGGCTTGCAAAATAAGCCGGAACAAACATATGATAGAGATTTCGTCCGAAGTTTTCGTGGTGGGGCCTACACGGGCTCGGTCCTACAACACCATCATATACAAGGCAGTGCACATGACATACGAAGCATCCCCGAGTTGGCATAGCCAAGGACTCTTTAAGACACAACGAGACCACTGTAAAACCGACCGTGAATAGGCGGACCACTAGACGTCGAACCCCAATTTCATATCATACATCTGTCGGAAAGATATCCTAAGAGCTACTTGAATTCCCACTTATAAACTCTCGAAATTTTCCGGTTATGCAATCAGGTGTTGGGGATACAGGGGAAGCATAATATCTCACCCAAAACTAACAAATCCTACATCCAGCTGTATCCATCCTTCAACACATAACCAAGAAACCTTCGGAAATCATCTACCTCAACCTTCGAAAAGCATCCGTTATACGAGTTATGGCAATACTCCCGAACTCCCGCCCCAGTACTGGGTGGCGTCGAGGTTATCTCAACAACAAACTGCATAAAAGAGATTTTCGATGTCGGTGTACTAAACTCAGGTATTCCAAAACTGCAACGATAAAATTATGACGACAACACCTCGGAGCTCAACTCCCCGGGACACTTCCACAAAACCCCTGACAGGAGGCACCAAGACAATGTTCTTGTCATAAAACCATCGGAACGATTCCAAGATACCCGCGTGATCCTAAAAAAATTTAGTGAAATTTGAGAAGAGAAGAGTCAAAACTCTACGTCAGGATGCCTTACCAGAGCGATGAGGAGTCTGGGAAGTAAAAAGAATTCCTAAACTCTCCGATATATAATTCCTAAATGACTCAAAACATTTTTCTAGACACAACTCGGCTGCTAAAAACGATCAAGCAATGGGGCTCCTAAGGTCGGGGAAGGCTCTGATACCAACTTGTAACGCCCTCGATGCGGCTATATCTCCCACGTGTCGAAGCACGACTTAGAGGCATAACCGCATTGAAAGCAATGTCGCAAGAGAGGTAATCTTCACACAACCCATGTAATACATAAGGGAAAGAGATACATAGTTGGCTTACAATCGCCACTTCACACAATACATGAATAAAGCATTACAACATCCAAATACAATCAAGGTCCGACTACGGAACCAAAATAAAAGAAGAACCCCAAATGCGACAAAGGTCCCCGATCGACCCCAACTGGGCTCCACTACTGATCAACTAGAACGAAGCAACACAAAGGACAAGATCTTCATCGAGCTCCTCCTGAGCTTGGTTGCGTCATCTGCACGGTCTCATCGACACCTGCAAGCTGGTTTTGGAAGTATCTATGAGCCACGGGGACTCAGCAATCTCGCACCCTCGCGATCAAGACTATTTAAGCTTATGGGTAAGGTACAGGTATGAGGTGGAGCTGCAGCAAGCGACTAGCATATATGGTGGCTAACATATGCAAATGAGAGCGAGAAGAGAAGGCAAAGCACGTTCGAGAAAGTATGATCAAGAAGTGATCCTAAAACAACCTACGTCAAGCATAACTCCAACACCGTGTTCGCTTCCCGGACTCTGCCGGAAAGAGACCATCATGGTTACACACGCAGTTGACTCATTTTAAATAAGGTTAACTTCAGGTTTTCTACAACCGGACATTAACAAATTCCCATCTGCCCATAACCGCGGGCACGGCTTTCGAAAGTTCAAATCCCTGCAGGGGTGTCCCAACTTAGCCCATGACAAGCTCTCACGGTCAACGAAGGAATAGACCTCCTCCCAAGACATTCCGATCAGACTCGGTATCCCGGTTCTACAAGACATTTCGACAGGGTAAAACTAAACCAGCAACACCGCCCGAATGTGCCGACAAATCCCGATAGGAGCCAGACGTCGGGTAGGCCAGCCCAGAGTTGCCCCTGGTAGCCCTGGACATCGCTCAGTTGGACCAACACTCAGAGGAGCACTGGCCCGGGGGGGTTAAAATAATGATGACCCTCAAGAGCGCGACTCCCAAGGGAAAAGAAAAGGCTAGGTGGCGAATGGTAAAACCAATGTTGGGCATTGCTGGAAAAGCTTTACTTAAGACGAACTGTCAAGGGGTTCCCATAATAGCCCAACCGCGTAAGGAACGCAAAATCCGGGAACATAACACCGATACGATGGAAACTAGGGCGGCAAGAGTGGAACAAAACACCAGGCATAAGGCCGAGCCTTCCACCCTTACCAAATATATAGATGCATTAATATAACAAGATAATATAATGATATCCCAACAAGTAAATAAATGTTTCCAACAAGGAACGTCCTCCAATCTTCACCTGCAACTAGTAATGCTATAAGAGGGGCTGAGCAAAGCGGTAACATAGCCAATCAACGGTTTGCTAGGACATGGTGGGTTATAGGTTTGACATGACAATTTGGGAGGCTTGAAATCAAGTGGTAGGCATCGTAGCATTGGCATAGCAAAATAGCGAGCAATCTAGCATAGCAAAGATAGTAGTGATTTCGAGGGTATGATCATCTTGCCTGAAATCCCGCAAGGAAAAAGAACGAGTCCATGAAGAAGACAAACAGAACATAGACGAATGGGTATGAACATGGTATAGTATGGGTATGATCATCTTGCCTGAAATCCCGCAAGGAAGAAGAACGAGTCCTGAAATCCCAAACGCGACGTAACCGGAACAAACCCGAAGAAGCATACACCGGAAAGAAACACACAACATAGTAAACAAACCACACATAAACATGGTATGATATGCGGGATGCGGGATGCGATGCATATGCATGATTTGGCAATGAATGAATGAACCTGGCCTCAACTTGGAAATCCAAGGGTGCCACTGGAAAGGTGAGATGAAATCGCTCGAAAACGATATAAAGATCACCGGAATCGGAGTTACGATTTGGAAATGGCAAGCAATTCAAATATGACCACGTTCTGCGATTTGCAGCAAGTCGCTATCTAAAAGCAATGAGATGAACATGCTACAGCATCCAAACATGGCATAAAAATACATGGCAGGGATGCATTCAAGATGCTTAACAAAAGTCTAGCACTGAGCTACGGCCAAAACATCCATTAACAGGTTCAAACAAGCATGGCAAAAAATGCATTTGGTAAACAGATTTCAGACTTAGTGAAATTAACACTTGTCTGGAATTTCAGATCAAGTAGCACACTTCGGAGCATGAAAACTATATGCTACAGGACCTGAACATGGCAAAGTAAAGCATGGCATGGAGCTACTCAAAGAGCTTAACAAAAGTCCCTTAGTGACCTTGAGCCAAAAGGGATCAAAAAATACAATTGCAAGCATGTGAACATGGCAAAAACATAATCAGTTCACAGACTTAGTGAAAACTGGAGCATGCTGAAAACAGATATCAAGTAGGCATGTTTACGAGCTCGATGCACTCACTACGGAGAAAGTCATGATAATCTAAGAATACACCCATCAAGAATACACAAAATACAAGCTAGACATGGCAAGAACAATAACATAGCATGCACGGATCAACTACAACATCCTCGGCAAAATCGCTAACAAGTAGACAATCTGCCCGGATTCACGAAGTAGCAAAAGTAGAGCTCGATTGACTCAAGCTAGGGTGCTCCATAATTGCAAACAAAGACATGGATGGATAGAGCATTACAAGATTAACAAAACATCCTTACTAATCACCCTCAAAAGAGGCACGGATCACTAGAAAACAACATGAACATATGGCAATATGAGATAAACAGGTCAAGGACTTAGTGGAAATGCTAAGTCCCTGAAATCAGCATTACCAAGTGCACCACTTAGCAAGCTTGTGCTAGACACCACACACATCACAAAAATACATGGGTTGCACCTCTGGAAAGATGGCAAAACCCTTAACAAAACACATGTAGAGCTCATGGGCATATCATGCACACATAAACATGGCAAAAATGACAAATATCTAAATGGAGCAGCAGATCTGACAATTATCTCAAGTAGCACTCTTCTAACAGCATTTCGGGCATCAAGATGAACTCAAATGAAAATGATGCAATGGAATGTAATGATGCACTCTCTGAGACGAACATTTTGATATGCTATATGCATGAATCGGAGCTATGGATGCAAAGTTACGAGGCGATGAATATGTGCATATGGATCTAGGAATTTCGGGGACTTAGTGAAAACTTTACCCCGCGAGAAAGTCAACTGGACGAGATGGTGCGGGACGGCGCGGATCCGGGACGGAGGACGCCGTTTGGATGGCGGAGTTGGTGGATCTGGTCCACCCCGGTCCAGATCCGGCCGGGTCGGATCTCCGGCGAGGTGGCGCGAACTCCAGCGACTTGGCGGCGGCCGGAATAGGACGGCGGCGAGGCGAGATCACTGCGGCGGGGCGGCGGTACCGTGCCGGCAGGAAGGGGCGGCGATTGTTGGTGCCGGCGATGAGGGATCCGAGTCCCTGATGGGCGGCGGCGCAAGGTGACCAGCGCCGGCGAGGTGGCGTGCGGCGGCGAAGGTCGCCGGCGGGGAGCGCTAGGCGGCGGGGAGCAGCGGGCGCGGGCCTCGCGCAGGCGGCGGCGGTTGGCGCGGGCTTCGCGGCGCGAGGGAGTGGCCGGTTAGCGGCGACGGGCGGCGCCGGCGAAGGTGGTGGAGTCCGACGAGCGGCGGCGGCCGGCCGGCGTTGGGCGAGACGGCGAGACGAAGCGGGTCGGGCGGCGGCGAGATCCGGGCTCGCGC
>NC_041382.1:216882512-216936976 GCF_002162155.2 Triticum dicoccoides | reverse complement strand
CGGTGGCGCGAGGAGAGAGAGGGTGCGGTGGTGACGTGGCACGATGTGGTTGGCTGCGGCGGGCGGCGCGGACATGTCCGGCGCGGTGGAGAAGTGTCTGGCGGCGCGAAGAGGACGAAGTTAGGGTTTCATCCGCGAATTTTGGGAGGGGAGCACATATTTATAGGTAGAGGGAGCTATGAGAGTCCAAATGAGGCGCGGTTTTCGGCCACGTGATCGTGATCGAACGCTCTAGATGATGGAGAGGGCTTAGGTGGGTGTTGGGCCAAAATTAAGGGGTGTTGGGCTGCAACACACACGAGGCCTTTTCGGTCCCTCGGTTAACCGTTGGAGTATCAAACGAAGTCCAAATGGTACGAAACTTGACAGGCGGTCTACCGGTAGTAAACCAAGGCCGCTTGGCAAGTCTCGGTCCAATCCGTAAATGTTTAATCCCCACACACGAGAGAAAGGTAGAAATGACCACCGGAGGAGAACGGAGCGCCGGATTGCAAAACGGACAACGGGGAAAATGCTCGGATGCATGAGATGAACACGTACGCAAATGAAATGCAAATGATGACATGATATGCAATGCATGACACGCAAGAAATGACAACGCAACAACAGCGAATTACTAGACGACACCTGGCACATCGGTCTCGGGGCGTTACACCCGCCTAGCTCCATGGACTCTCGCTTCCCCGTCCAAACCATGCTTCTGAACGAGGCCCTGGACCTAATGCGATCTCTCGCTATTACAGAGGAACTACTTCCGAACTACGCTCAACCCAGACTAGGGGCTGAGAGCGGGGAATTTTACATCCCACCCACCACCCACTTCATATCCACTGTCGAAGATTTAATGACATGTTGGACTACGCCTCCGAAGACATCGACGGCATGGACGACGATGCCGGAGATGATCAAGGCCAAGACCAGCCGTTTACCGGGCGTTGGACGGCCACCTCCACATATGACATGTATATGGTGGACACACCCAAAGAGGATGATGACGATGGCGGGAAGGATCCAGTTGAGGATAAGCCTACTGAGGCACCTCCAAAGTGTCGACGCCAGCGGCGCCGCTCAAAATTGCGTTGTGGCAAAGACAGCAACACCGCCACCTGAGACGATAACACTCCAGAGGATGCCGAAGACCCCGAAGCCCCTGTGGATCCCACATCTGAGCAGGATGATGTGGAGGAGGGGCAGGTTAACACCGACGATCCGTTCGTGAACGAGGACTCAGAGGATATAGTAACTATCTACCACTCTCTGAGGACGATGTCAGCCTCGGCAACGAAGACTTCATCGTGCCAGAGGAACCCCTTGAGCAGGAGCGCTTTAAGCGCCAACTAATCGCCACTGCAAGAAGCCTAAAAAATTAGCAGCAGCGGCTCCAAGCCGAACAGGATACACTCAATGACAGATGGACTCAGGTCCTAGCCGTCGAAGAATATGGCCTTCAGCGCCGAACAAAGAGTTATCCGAAGCATCGGCTATTACCACAATTTGACGACGAGGCCGCTGAGCCCATACCATCAAGGCATGACCATGATGATGAACCAGACCGGCCACCACGCGGGTGAGATAAAGCGACCACTTACGCTGAACACCAACCCGCACCGCCTCGCCGCAGAGGCATGGAGACAGCGGCTCCAGGATACACCTGCGACCTACGGCAGGACCTGGACAATAGAGTAGGCTAGGCCAGATCAATCTATGGGTCAAGGGGGCATGCCCCAACGTGAGAAGACAGCCATCAGGCCTGGTGCAATAAGCACAACTTCACCCGGGCCGAAAACCGCATACGAACGTCATCCGAACTCCATTGAGACATCGCCAGATATAGAGGCGCCGCACACCCCCTATGCTTTACCGATGAGGTAATGGAGCACTAGTTCCCAGAAGGGTTCAAACCCGTAAACATTGAATCATATGACAGCACAACAGATCCCGCGGTATGGATCGAAGATTTCCTTCTCCATATCCACATGGCATGCGGTGACGATCTCCATGCCATCAAATACCTTCCCTTAAAACTGAAGGGGCCAACAAAACACTGGCTAAATAGCCTCCCAGAGAACTCCATTGATAGCTAGGAGGACCTGGAAGATGCCTTTAGAGACAACTTCCAAGGTACCTATGCCCAGCCTCTGGACGTTGATGACCTCAGTCACATAGTCCAGCAACCCGTAGAGTCAGCCCGAAAACTCTGGACCAGGTTCTTAATTAAAAAAACCAAATTGTCGACTATCCGGACGCCGAAGCCCTCGTGGCCTTTAAACACAGCATCCGTGACGAGTGGCTCGCTCGACACCTCGGCCAAGAAAAACTGAAGTCCATGGCAGCCCTCATCGCCCTTATGACCCGCTTTTGCGCGGGAGAAGATAGATGGCTCGCTCGTAGAAGCAATAGTACCAGCAACCTTGGCACCTCCGAAGCCAGAGACGGCAACGGCAGGCCACGACGCAACAAACACAAGCGTCGAATAAACAACGCAGATACTGAAGACACGGCGGTCAAAGCCGGATTCAGTGGTTCTAAACCCGGTCAGCGGAAGAAACCATTCAAAGGAAACAAAGATGGTCCATCTAGTCTGGACCGAATACTAGATCGGTCCTGCCAGATTCATGGCACCCCTGACAAGCCTGACAATCATACCAATAGAGATTGTTGGGTCTTCGAACAGGCCGGTAAGCTAAACACCGGGCATAAGGGGAAAGGGCCACCTAGCGAGGACGACAATGAAGAGCCTCGCCCACCGAACACAGGGGGATAGACGAAATTTCCCCCTGAGGTCAAAACGGTGAATATGATATACATCACTCACATCCCTAAGCGGGAGCGCAAGCACGCATTAAGGGACGTCTATGCCATAGAGCCAGTCTCCCCAAAATTTAACCCCTGGTCAGCTTGTCCGATCACTTTTGATCGCAGAAACCATTCGACCAGTATCTGTCATGGAGGTTCAGCAGCATTGGTCCTCGACCCAATTATCGACGGATTCCATCTCACGCGAGTCCTTATGGACGACGGCAACAGTCTTAACCTGCTTTATCGGGACACTATCCGCAAAATGGTTATTGATTCGTCAAGAATCAAGCCCACCAAAACCACCTTCAAAGGAGTGATACCCGGTGTAGAGGCCTGCTGCACAGGGTCCATAACGTTGGAGGTAGTCTTCGGCTCACCGGATAATTTCCGAAGCGAAGACTTGATCTTTGACATCGTCCCTTTCCGCAGTGGCTATCATGCACTGCTCGGACGAACCGCGTTTGCCCACTTCAATGCGGTCCCGCACTATGCTTATCTAAAGCTCAAGATGCCTGGACCACGCGGCATTATAACAGTCAATGGAAACATGGAGCGCTCCCTCCGTACTGAGGAGCACACCGCGGCCCTCGCAGCGGAAGTACAGGGTGGCCTTATCAAGCCGAATACTACATCAGCAGTCAAGCCACCGGACACTGTTAAACGAGTCCGGTCTACCCTGCAGAATGACAGTCCGACTCGTCAAGAGCTAGATTAGCAATTCGGCCTCCGTCACATCCCCAACTGGATTGCGGCATATGTACCTCGCGTACATAACTACGCACTAAAGATACCATGGGCAAGGACGGAGGCATACTAAAGTCCACAATACGGCTCAATCCTATCTGGACCCCCATATTCTTCCTTTCTTTTTCCTATTTTTATTTTTTTCAGGTTCTTCACAAACCCACATCACTTTTCGATGGTACAAAGGGCCCTTTTCCAAGCCCTTTTCGATGGTACAAAGTGTACTCGATTGTCCATCCTCTCAAAGGATCACACATCAAGGCGAAAAGCAGCGCATGCATGCGGCAGAGTACCCAAAGGATCTTAAAGATCACCTTTTTAGGACCTGTATACAGCTTTCCCTTGTTCTTGTCATGTAAAATAGCCTCGATACATATGGCATCTTCAGTAAAAATATGTTTTGGCGTATCAATCAGACTATCATGGAAACAGTTTTGCCTAACCCTACTCGGTACTGGCCTATTTCCTAATCTGTATTCCCTCTCCATGTCAGATTGTCACATATACCTTGGCGCAATTTGCATCGCCAGGGGATCTACCTGGCCACATATATTTTTCGAAAAAAAAGAAGTTCGAACACTTTTATAGTACACTTCGGCATCCCAAATATGGAGTTATATGCATAGGCTCCGAATCATGTCTTTGGTCAATAGTTGGGTTGCCCGGCTCCTGTGGTTACCACCTTACGTTCCGCTTGTTCGGCTAAGGTAGTAAAGGGAGAACTACTACGATTGTGTTTCTGGTTCGCCCGGTTAAACACCTCAATAGAGAAAGCTGAAAACGGACTGTCATGGTACGGCGAGAGCTGGTCAGCTATTCGGTGACTAAGTACAAATATTTTGCAATTTATTTCTATATTATACGAAGGACGGGCTTCCACCCAGTCAGGCGTCTAAAGCACCTAAGTTTGGATAACCGAACAACACCAGGGGCTACGCCTATAATCTAATTGTCAAACTCCTATGGCTAAGTGAGAGTGATAAAGCCGCATAGTCTGATTGTCTGGTTCGCTGCACTGACGCGTCCTTCAAGGACCAAGACGTTGGGTTAAGTGTGCTCATGTGCTATTTCGATCACCCCCGTAGTATCTTTGTGGGGGCTGAAGCCGGCGACTGGCAAACTTTCAGATACAGCAAACGGTCGCACAGGAGGAAAATAATCTAAGATAAAAACAAACCAACATATTATACAAAAGTCTTGTTTCATAATACAAAGTTCGGGCAGCCCGGATACATTCATTCAAAAATAACATCCTTCGAACACTGGCCCTCTACAATGCAGGATCCTTCCAGGACTTCATCAAAATACCGCTCCGGCGTGCGGTGCTCCTTGCCTGCGGGTGGTCCCTCGGTTGCAAGCTTGGTAGCATTCATCTTCGCCCACTGCACCTTGACACGGGCGAAGGCCATCCGGGCACCTTCGATACAGACCAACCACTTTATGGCATCAAGCCAGGGGCAGGCATTTACTAGCCGCTTCAAAGTCTGAAGTAGCTGTTGTGTATGGGCTCGGCTGGCCAAAGACGGACTATAACATCCTTCATGGCCAATCCGGCCACCCTATGCAGTTCGGTCAACTGCTTCAGCTGATCGCTGAGGGGCACTGGATGCTCTAGCGCAAGGTACTGTGACCAAAACAACTTCTCTGTTGAGATCCCCTCTTCGGCTCGGAAGAACTCCGCAGCATCGGCAACACTCCGGGGTAGATCCGCAAACGCTCCTAGAGAACTCCAAACCCGGGTCAGTAAGATGTATCTTCTCCTTACAAATTTGCTCTGCATATTAAAGTCCTTACCCACCGCTATCTGCCTTGCCTCTTGGATCTCCCGGTAGGCGCCTTGGGCTTCAACCCGGGCCTCCTTCATGCTTTGGAGGGCCTTAGCAAGTTCGGAGTGTTGATCGGAAACCTTGCGCTCCAAGGACTCACATTTGCTTATGGCATACTTGAGCAATTGTTGGACTTCATACAACCTCGCTTCATGTTTTTGGCGGCGGCTCGTTCCTCCTCCGCTTCCTTTTTGGCTTCGATCAGTGCGCTCTTGAGGGATTCAACCTCAGATGCATTCAATATGAGTATAACCATAAAAATCAGCAACATAACCAATCAGAGCTCATGTCATTTCGGGTATGTATAGGTATCGCATACCTTGCTCTTCCTCAAACCGCTTATTGGTGCGGCTGAGCTCTTCATCGGCCCGCTCCAACCTTTGCTTAAGTTCAGACACTTTGGCAGCATGTGCGGTTGCCGTTGATATGTCTCCAACGTATCTATAATTTTTTATTGTTCCATGCTGTTATATTATCAACCTTGGATGTTTTACAATCATTTATAGTCATTTTATATCATTTTTTGGTACTAACCTACTGACATAGTGCCAAGTGTCAGTTCCTGTTTTTTCCATGTTTTTTACATCGCGGAATATCAATATCAGATGGAGTCCAAATGCCACGAAGCTTTACGGAAAATGTTTGTGGGCCAGAAGGAACACAATGGGCCCTGGCTACGCCTAGGGGTGCCTTGAGGGGGACACCACCCACCAGGGTGCGCCAGGAGGCCCAGGCGCGCCCTGGTGGGTTGTGCCCACCTCGGGTGCCCCCGGACCACCTCTTTGCTCTATAAATACCCCAATATTCCAGAAACCCTAGGGGAATCGACGAAATATTCACCCAACCACCATAGAGTCCAGAACCACCAGATCCAATCTAGACACCATCTTGGATGGGGTTCACCACCTCCATTGGTGCCTCTCCGATGATGCGTGAGTATTTCTTTGTAGACCTTTGGGTCCGTAGCTAGTAGCTAGATGGCTTCATCTTTCTCTTGATTCTAAATACAATGGTCTCTTGGAGATCCATATGATGTAACTCTTTCTGCGGTGAGTTTGTTGGTATCTGATGAACTTTGAGTTTATGATCAGTTATATCTTTTTATATCCATGAAAGTTATTTGAGTTTCTTTGATCTCTTATATGCATGATTGCTTATAGCCTCATATTTCTTCTCCAATATTTGGGTTTTGTTTGGCCAACTTGATCTATTTATCTTGCAATGGGAAGAGGTGCTTTGTAGTGGGTTCGATCTTACGGTGCTTGATCCCAGTGACATAAAGGGAAACGACACGTATGTATCATTGCTACTAAGGATAAAACGATGGGGTATATCTCTACATAGATAGATCTTGTCTACATCATGTCATCGTTCTTATTGCATTACTCCATTTCTCCATGAACTTAATACACTAGATGCATGCTGGATAGCGGTCGATGTGTGGAGTAATAGTAGTAGATGCAGGCAGGAGTCGGTCTACTAATATTGGACATGATGCCTATATAATGGTCATTGCCTGGATATCGTCATAATTATTTGAAGTTCTATCAATTTCCCAACAGTAATTTGTTTACCCACCGTTTGCTATTTTTCTCGAGAGAAGCCACTAGTGAAACATACGGCCCCCGGGTCTTCTTTCTCATATATTTGCCTTTGCGGTCTATTTTTATTTGCTTTATTTTCAAATCTATTAATCCAAAAACCCAAAAATACTTTGCTGCACTTTATTTTATTTGCGATCTATTTATTCAATCTATTACAACTTTCTCCCGTCACGCACCAATTTCTGGCACCGTTACCCGAAAGGGATTGACAACCCCTTTAACACGTTGGGTTGTGATGATTTGTTATCTGTGTGCAGGGGATGTTTACGTTGTGTTGCTTGGTTCTCCTACTGGTTCGATAGCCTTGGTTTCATATCTGAGGGAAATACCTACCGCCGCTGTGTTGCATCATTCCTTCCTCTTTGGGGAAATACCGACGTAGCTTCAAGCGACATCAAAAGGAATTTCTGGCACCGTTGCTGGGGAAGATCTTCAACATATACCAGTTTCCTAAGCACAAATCTCATCTCCTTGCAATTTACATTATTTTCCGTTTGCCTCTCGTTTTCCTCTCCCCCACTTCACAAAAAATTATCGTTTTATTCGCCTCTCTCTTCCGTTCACCGGTCTCTTGCTTTCTAGTCTCGATGGCTAACGTCCCTACTCCTCCTTTGTCACCAGATTTTGAAGTTCTTTATTTCAAGCAAAGACAAGGAGAAAATTTGAAAGATGTCTGGTTTAGGCTTATGGAATCGTATCGTATTTCCAACTTAAAGGGGGACGCTAAAGTTTTTCTTCGAAATTTTTACATAGGATTGGCTTTGCATCATAGACAACTTCTCGATTTTGCCGCTAAAGGAAACTTCATTGAACTTGATGCCAATGCTGCCTATGAAATCTTAGAGGGAATTTTGGGAATTCCACCTCAAAATAAGGGGTTTCCTTTTACCCCCTAGGGAGCTCAAATGTTGTACAAACTTGGTGATTTGCATAAGCATATGGTTGAAATACAAAAATATAATGAACCCCTCAAACACCTAAATGGTAGTATCAATCGCATGAATGCGCTGATTACTCTCTATAATAAGCGATTGGATATTTTGGATCTTAAGATGGTTTCCTTCCTGGATATTTTAGGGAAGCGTAAAGAGCCTCCCGGGTTCAAGAAAACCCTTGCAAAAGTTTCCAAAACTTCAGAAGACAAAACATAGATCCTTGCTTTATGCCTAGCTAAGGGCGTAAAACTATAGCGCTTGTTGGGAGGCAACCCAATGAATAAATTTTATTTTTGCTTTTTTCTTTCTATTCTTGAGTGTTATCATAATTATGCTACTGTTATGATTGTGTTTTTTTTGTTTTAATTAGTTTTTGTGCCAAGTAAAGCCTTTAGGATCTTCTTGGGTGATAATTGTTTGATCTTGCTAAAAAACAGAAACTTTTACGCTCACAAAATTAATTTTAGTTTTTACCAGAGAGCGATAAAATACACATTCCACTTGCAGTGGATCAATATACAAATTTCTCAGCTCGTCCTAATTTTTCAGAATTTTTGGAGTTACATAAGTATTTGAAATAGTCAGATTGCTACACACTATTCTGTTTTGACAGATTCTGTTTTCTTTGTGTTGTGTGCTTATTTTGATGGATCTATGGTTTTATTTGATGAGTTTTTGCCATAGAAAAGTTGGAATATAGTAGGTATAATACAAAAAAATATGAATTGGTTTGATACAGTACTTATAGTATTGATTTATTATTCTTATACTAACGAATCTCACGAAGGTTTTGTTGACTTTTGTGTGATTGAAGTTATCAAGTTTTGGGTTATCTTACGATGGATGAAGGAAGGATGGAAGAGCCTAAGCTTGGAGATGCCCCGACATCCCAAGCTATTATCCAAAAATGAGAAACCAACTAAGCTTAGGGATGCCCCCGAGTGGCATCCCCGCTTTCTTCCAACGACCATCAGTATTTCACTCGAAACTATATTTTTATTCGTCACATGATATGTGTTTTGCTTGGAGCGTCTTGTATGATATGAGTCTTTGCTTGTTTTGTTTTGTGTTTTAAGTCATCAATCCTTGCTGGACACACCTATTTAAGAGAGCCAAAATTATTTCATGACTTGTTAGAATTGCTCTCTATGCTTCACTTAAATTTTTATGAGCAATGGACTTGCTCTAGTGCTTCACTTATATCTTTTTGAGAATGGTGTGTTTTAGTATTTTTTTAAGAAATGCTCTCTTGATTCACTTAGATTTGTTTGAGAGTTAGTAAAATTTTCAAGGAATTCTCTCTTGCTTCACTTAAATTAATTTGAGAGAAAGAAAAAAATATTATGCTCATGATCTTCACTTATATTTGTTGGAGCTTGTCAAAAGCAACACATGAAAATTAGTCCCAAAGTGATAGATATCCAAGAAGGATATAATAAAAACTTTCATGAAGATCATTGGACAAAATAAACTTGATTCTTAGTAATAGTTTTGCGATATGATGATGTGATATGTGAGTTATGTTGGTGAGTAATTATGCTTTAGTAAGAATATTGGTGTTAAGGTTCGTGATTCCCTATGCAAGTATGAAAGTCAATAGTCATGCAATGAAATTACATCCTACTTGTGGTGCATTATTTGGTGTTATTTATGCTTAATGCTTGCTTATGAGATTATCTGTTTCTTGGTTGGTCGCTTCTCAATCTTTTGCTAGCCTTCATCTTGCACTAAGTATGACCTCTACTCATGCATCCAAAATCCTTAAACCAGTTTTGCCACATGAGTCCACTATATCTACTTATATGCAGTATTCTTTTGCCGTTCTAAGCAAATTTGTATGTGCCATCTCTAATTTTCAAAATAAACTTCTATTTTGTGTGTTTGTTTCGCTCGCAGAGCGGTGAGGGGTGGCTAATATTTTTCATGCTAGATGTGTTATTCTCAAGATGAGTGTTTATTCACTTATCATTGCACGAGAGTAAGGCAAAGGTATTAAGGATGCCTAGTCCTGAAATGCAAAAAAAATTGAATTTACTTTATGTTGTCAAATAATAAATTCCTTGGAAAGTGTTGGTATGGAGGGCACCCGTGGATACGGTTAGCCATGGAAAGTGAAAGTATGGTGGAAAAAGGAATAAACTTTATTTTCTATTTGGGAACCGCCTATAATATATCTATGCATGGAAAGTATTGGGAACTCTAAGTCGTTTTCGTTGGTGGGATGGATACACCTCCCAAAAAAAATTTATCTCTAAGTTTTTCGCTTTGAGCTTTGGCACCTCTACAAATCCCTACTTCCCTCTGCGAAGGGCCTTTCTTTTACTTTATGCAGTTTTTATTTTGAGTCTCCATCTTCCCTTATAAAAGCACCAACTAGGAGGCAATATGATCGTACTTAAGTATTGGGTGTAGCTAATACTCGAGCGTGTTTCATGAATGGATCAATGTTTGAGCATGATGGGCTAGGGATAACTTATTTTAGCATTGATATTTTGAAAGACATTGTTGCCTGTTGATATGCTTGAGTATCTAAATTATCATGTCAAAACTAGACTATTGCTTTGAACAACTAAAAGTCCAAATGTCCATGCTATAAAGAAAAGAATATGATATGACATGATAGGCAGCATTCCACATCAAAAATTCTGTTTTTATCACTTACCTACTCGAGGACGAGTAGGAGTTAAGCTTGGGGATGTTGATACGTCTCCAACGTATCTATAATTTTTTATTGTTCCATGTTGTTATATTATCAATCTTGGATGTTTTACAATCATTTATAGTCATTTTATATCATTTTTGGTACTAACCTATTGACATAGTGCCAAGTGCCAGTTCCTGTTTTTTCCGTGTTTTTTACATCACAAAAAATCAATATCAGACGGAGTCCAAATGCCACGAAACTTTACGAAGAATTTTTATGGGCCAGAAGGAACACAACGGGCCCTAGCTGCGCCTGGGGGTGCCCCGAGGGGGGCACAACCCACCAGGGCGCGCCAGGAGGCCCAGGCGCGCCCTGGTGGGTTGTACCCAGCTCGGGTGCTCCCCCAGACCACCTCTTTGCTCTATAAATACCCCAATATTCTAGAAACACTAGGGGAATCGATGAAATATTCATCCAGCCGCCACAGAGTCCAGAACCACCAGATCCAATCTAGACACCATCTCGGATGGGGTTCACCACCTCCATTGGTGCCTCTCTGATGATGTGTGAGTAGTTCTTTGTAGACCTTCATGTTCGTAGTTAGTAGCTAGATGGCTTCATCTTTCTCTTGATTCTCAATACAATGGTCTCTTGGAGATCCATATGATGTAACTCTTTTTGCGGTATGTTTGTTGGGATCTGATGAACTTCGAGTTTATGATCAGTTATATCTTTTTATATCCATGAAAGTTATTGGAGTTTCTTTGATCTCTTATATGCATGATTGCTTATAGCCTCGTATTTCTTCTCCAATATTTGGGTTTTGTTTGGCCAACTTGATCTATTTATCTTGCAATGGGAAGAGGTGCTTTGTAGTGGGTTCGATCTTACGGTGCTTGATCCCAGTGACAGAAAGGGAAATGACACGTATGTATCATTGCTACTAAGGATAAAATGATGGGGTCTATCTCTACATAGATAGATCTTGTCTACATCATGTCATCGTTCTTACTGCATTACTCCATTTCTCCATGAACTTAATACACTAGATGCATGCTGGATAGCGGTCGATATGTGGAGTAATAGTAGTAGATGTAGGCAGGAGTCGGTCTACTAATCTTGGACGTGATGCCTATATAATGATCATTGCATGGATATCGTCATAATTATTTGAAGTTCTATCAATTTCCCAACAGTAATTTGTTTACCCACCGTTTGCTATTTTTCTCGAGAGAAGCCACTAGTGAAACCTACGGCCCCCGGGTCTTCTTTCTCATATATTTGCCTTTGCGATCTATTTTTATTTGCTTTTATTTTCAGATCTATTAATCCAAAAACCCAAAAATACTTTTCTGCACTTTATTTTATTTGCGATCTATTTATTCAATCTATTACAACTTTCTCCCGTCACGCACCCGAAAGGAATTGACAGCCCCTTTAACGCGTCGGGTTGCGATGATTAGTTATCTGTGTGCAGGGGTTGTTTACGTTGTGTTGCTTGGTTCTCCTACTGGTTCGATAACCTTGGTTTCATATCTGAGGGAAATACCTACCACCACTGTGCTGCATCATCCGTTCCTCTTTGGGGAAATACCGACATAGCTTCAAGCGACATCAGCCGCTAATAGCGAATCCTGTTTATCAAAATAGACATGTATGTTATCTCCTGTGAATACTAATCGATCCTATGTTCGGCCCTTCTTTGCAAAAGCCCAACAGAGTCTAAGCGGTTGCTATCTATACACAGGCCTATTTTTTGCATATGCAAAGTAGCTAAAAAATATTACTTCAGATACCTCAAAGCATGTTAGTAGGCCGGTATAGGCTTCATTCAATCCGTTTTTAGCGGACCGAACATTTTCAACCACCGTACCCATAAGGGTACGGTGTTCCTCCACAATGGAAGCGCGCTTCCACCGGAATGTCCAGTGCCTCTGGATTGACAGAGGTCGCCGGCAGAGTCGACGCGCCCCCTTCTTTCAAAGGAGGCTGCTTGCTTGATTCCGGAGCCGTGTGGATCTCCGGAATGATATTCGGTTGGAGGCCGAATTGGGCATGCCCCCCGTCACCAGTCTCCATGGGGGTCAGTTCCCCTATGTTTTCGGCAGCTGAGGTATTACCCTATGGCATCATCTTGACGGCCTCCCGCACCTCTCCATGGCCTAGAGAGGTTCTTCGAGACAACACTTCGGTGTTGTCCGTGGCAGTGGGCGGAGAGGCCTGCGGAGGCGTCTCGCTCTCCATCATGTTTGGCCCTAGCGAAATCCCAGAAGACGATGATCGCTGGGGGAGATCGCGAGCCGGACTATAGCACACAATTCAATGTGTTAAAACCACAAAGCATAAAACCAGATATATGTACAGTGTCCTTAGATACTTACGATTCGGCCAGGGGCTTCGGCCTGGGGCGCCACTCGGGGACGGCTTCGGTGTCTGATTCCGAATCGTCCGAAAGGGAGATCTTCCCCTTCTTTGACGCCTCCACCTCTAGGTCCACGGAAGCCGCCCTTTTCTTCTTTCCCCCCTTAAGGGGAGAATTGCTCTCCTCCTCCTCCTCTTCATCTTTGTCCCCCCTCGTGGGAGGAGAGAGCTTCGGTATCCCCGGACGTAGCGTCTGAAGTACCTTTTCAGCGAAGGCCGCCTCTGGCCCCCTTGCCCTTCTTCTTGGCCTTCTTCTTCGGCGCTTGGTACGGCACCGAGACCAGCATCTTCGTTAGAAGAGGAATGGCTGGGTCTTCGGGCAGCGGAGCCGGACATCGATTCCGCTCCGCCTTCTTTGTCCAGCCCTGAAGGAAGAATGGAAGGCTCGGCATACCCCTTTGGGTTTACAAAGTTGAAGTTGTGATTCAGAAATCCGAAAACTTACTGGAGTGGCCGGACAAGCATAGTCAAGGCCGATGTCTTCGGTCGGCTCTGGCCACGAGTTCTAGGCCTTGAAAAGTAGCTTCTAGATCTCTTCGTGTGTCGTGCCGAAGAATCGCTACACGGTCCGAGGGCTAGCCGGATTGAACTCCCATATGTGGAGAGTCTGGTGCTGGCAGGGGAGAATCCGGCGAAAAAGCATCACCTGGACCACATCAGCAAGACTGGTGTTCTTCTCCATTATATTTTTGATGCGCTTCTATAGCGTCATCACCTCATCTAACGACACCCAATCCAGACCCTTGTTTATCCACAATGCAAGCCGCATTGGGGGTCCGGATCTGAACTCAGGAACGCCCGCCCAGTTGGTGCCACGGGGTTCGGTGATGTAGAACCACTCCTTCTACCATATCTTGACGGTCTCCATGAAGGCCCCTTTTGGCCAGGTGACGTTCGGGAGCTTGCTCACCATGGCGCCTCCACAGTCTACATGCTCTCCGTCAACCACTTTCGGCTTCACATTGAAGACCTTAAGCCATAGGCCGAAGTGGGGGGAATGCGGAGGAGCGCCTCGCACACAACAATGAACGTCGAAATATGGAGGAAGGAATTTGGGGCTAGATCATGGAAATCTAGCCCATAATAGAACATGAGGCTGCGGACGAAAGGGTGGAGAGGAAACCCTAGTCCATGGAGAAAGAGAGGGATGAACACTACCCTCTCGTTACGCTCGGGAGTGGGGATGATTTACTTTTTGGCAGGGAGCCGGTGGGTGATGTCCGTGGCTAAGTACCCCGCTTCCCGAAGTTCCTTGACATTCCTCTTCGTGATGGAGGAAGCCATCCACTTGCCCTGTGAGCCAGATCTGGACATGGCTGGAGTGTTTGGTGGCGACAGAAAAGATCGAAACTTGGGCGCTGGAGCTCGAGGATGGAAGGGCAGAGGAGGAAGAAGGTGTGAGGTAAAAAGATGGATCCTTATCCTCTTATAAAGGCAGTGAATATCAAGCGCCTCCCCACGAGCCTTAAAACTCGCCTATTCCCAAGGGATCGTGCGAACGGCACGGTGGGATTACCCAAACCCGTATTGATGGGAATCTCGCAAATAAGGGGACATGATCTTTGCTTTGACAAGACGTGTCTATGAATACCGCGCCTCGAAACGTGAAGCGGGAGGTCACAAAACGGTTCAAAATAATAATAAGGCCAGACATAACGTGTCGCCGAAAAAAGCTGTCTGTAGACATGGCTTATTTTGTTTAAGTATTTTGCCCTTATGGCTCAGGGTTGTAACTATTATGCACAACCGGATATAATTCAACAGCTTTAGAGTATTCGGAGGAGGAACCCGCCTTGCAATGTCGAAGACAATATGCACGCCGTACACATCATCATTGAAGCCTGGTTCAGGGGCTATTGAGGGAGTCCTGGATTACGGGGTCCTCGGGGATCCGGCCTATCTGCCATGGGCCGGACTGATGGGTCATGAAGATACAAGATAGAAGGCCTTCCACCGTGTCCGGATGGGACTCTCCTTTGCGTGGATGGCAAGCTTGCTGTCTGGATGTGAAGTTTCCTTTCTCTGTAAACCGACTCGCCCCTCCGGTGTCTATAAACTGGAGGGATTAGTCCGTAGAGGCTAGGACAAATCATACAGGCTAGACATCTAGGGTTTAGCCATTACGATCTCGAGGTAGATCGACTCTTATAACCCCTATACTCATCAAAGTCAATCAAGCAGGAAGTAGGGTATTACCTCCATTAAGAGGGACCGAACCTGGGTAAAACATCATGTCCCCTGCCTCCTATTACCTTCGATCCTCAGACCCACAGTTCGGGACACCCTACCCGAGATCGGCCGGTTTTGACACTGACACCCCCCTATCGCCATCACTCACTAGGCGACGGTTCCAAATGTCGTTGCGGAAAGGGGTTAAAAACCGTTTGTATAGCACCGACACGTACTATTTTTTGCGCTTAGTGTAGGTGCTTAGGCAAATGCTTAGGTGCGCACGATGTGGTAGATGCATTGGAATGGAGGGGTGCCTTTATATGAGTGCAAACTACGTTGCATTCACATCGTGCTGCCTCTTTTCTCGGTCCTCCTTCCATTACTTCCCTCATGCATTCATGATGCTAATTGAAGGAGGATGCATCATTGGCCGTTCAACATTTCGGGAACCGCTACCCTCTCCCTCGTCTGCATTAAAGCCATATCGGGAACTGTGTCGCCCGCTATCAAATCGAATAGTACTGCGCTGCCCGCTGCATGCCTGGCTGAACATGCCTCCTCAGCTCCATCAAACGCCCCCGTTAAACCCGCATGCAAACCAAGAAACCTACTCCGGCCACACGTCCGTTCATGAGCGGGCGGAACTAAATGCAACGCCGGCCGAGCTCCTCCCATCCGCCCTCAGTTTAAATGAGGCCAAACGACGGCCAAGCTCCTACCCTCCGCCTTCTATTTAAACGAGGCCAGACAGTCATCAGGCAAGAATCGCACCCCTCCGCCTCTCCCCCGTCTCCTCATTCACCATTTTCTCCACTCTTCTGATGGCTTCCGAGGAGCCGTTCTCCAGCATACTACCCGGCTGGGGTGGCCCGTCGAGCCCTCCGGATATGAGCGAGGTTGCTTGGTGCTTCACCAACCTCGCTTGGCCCGATGGATCCAGTTGCAGCCCCAAGCTGGCGCATGGTTCAGCAACTCGCCGCTCCAGTTCAGCTTGATGAGGAGTGGCGAGTTGCTCCACGCCAGCACAGTGGCACAGGTGTCGTCGCTGCCGCGTCGTTCCGCGCCACCACTATCTGCTGTGGCTGCGCCTCCCGTGTCTGTGGGTGCGCCTCCCGTGCCTGTGGCAGTGCCATGCAGGCAGAGATAGAAGCCAGGTGCATGGAGAGCGACGAGTCGGTGGCCATCTTCTCCATGTCCGCCGCCATCATCGAGGAGAAGTAGAACATGGGAGGCCGCCGCCACTTTGGTCCCATGAAGGCCACCGCGGAGGTGACGACTGCGTATTCAGGTGGTTTCTTTGCTGCTTCATCTCTTCCGAGGACCTTCGTCAACCCCGCAAGTGTCTGCCGGACATGAGGAAGATAAAGGGATCCGCGGGCGGCCATTTAGATTAGGTAGTATTAATTATACCACGAGAGTCGAATTAGCACTGCTTAGTTCATGTAAATGTAATGAAATCCATCATGTTTATATGAAGATTCGCCTTTTTTATATGAAATCCTTCATGCTTATATGAAATCAGTCCGTGTTTGCACGAATTTCCTCTGGTTGGTTAGAGTTGTCAAAATGTATGCTGCTGGCGTTTGATGTCATCCTCCGCGGAAGGAAGCGGGAGGAAATTTGACGGCTGCCGTTGGAAATGCTCTTTTGCTGGAAATAATAGAGTCACATCCAATCCATTTGAGTTAATTGCGTGTATGATTCCCCCTCTATAAAAAATTTAATTGCATGTATAGTGTACACGTGACTTGCAGGGTGGCTACAACTTCGTACAGAAAGTAAAAAAGAAACAAATCCATCATTAGTCTTGTATTCTAAGTACTCTGTGGGTTTCACTATCATTACAGTAGCAAAAGAAGTATATATTAAATATAAACAATATATAATATAAAAATATAACGTTAAAGATAGAATTCAAACTCAGGTCATCACGTTGCAAGCATCCGGCGCTAACCAGTCTAGCACATTTTCGTTGTGGACCAGGCTGGAGATATATCTCTATGTCTACTCTTATACTCCCTCTGTTCCTAAATAGTTGTCTTTTTCAGATTTCAAATGGACAACCACATACGGATGTGTATGTAGACATATTTTAGAGTGTAGATTCACTCATTTTGCTCCGTATGTAGTCACTTGTTGAAATCTCTAAAAAGATAAATATTTAGGAACATAGGGAGTAGAAAACAGAATTGATGATGATGGTGTGCGTGCCATCCCGCAATATAGGCCGCCGGATTTATATCTAATGGATAGGAAGGAAACTATGGTAATTTTGCAAAAATATACCCACACCCCTCTCCACATTTGCAAATAAGGCCTTCCTTCGTTCATCCTTTTCTCTCACAAGATAGACTACTCATACAAATGCATCTTGATGTTCCGTGCAACGCATGGGCATCTAGCTAGTTTCTTTTAAAATAGTTAGTGCGATAATTGGGTTGAAGTGATATATTTTATGTCTGCCCCGAATGATTTTAGATTCACTAGTAGTAACAAACAAAAGGTTGCCTTGTTAATTAACAGAAAACATGGTGGAAACTATCACATGAGGCCGGTAAAAACAAGGCACACTGGGTTCAGCGTCATCGTCACTACAGTTGTGCGCGCGAGAGAAGTCTACATGTCGAGGGGGCTACGGAGAGAAAGACGTATCGAGTGTGTTCGGGCGAGGCATAGAGACACAACTAGTGCGCGTGCGCGTGTGTGTGTTTGTGTGTGTGTGTGAGAGAGAGAGAGAGAGAGTGAGTGAAAAACCAGTTGATAGATTAAGATCAAGATCGAGTTATCACCCTTCTGCTATCATTGTTGGGGGTGAGGAGGGGGGAGGGAGAGAAAGGCATATCGAGAGTGTGCGCACGGTAGGCATAGAGGCACAACTAGTGAGTGTGTGTGTATGCATGTGTGTTTGAGAGAGAAGCCAATAGATAGATTACTATCAAGATCGAGGTGCCACCCTACTCCTTCGGTGTCAGGTAGTGTACATGTGTGTGTGTTTGAGAGAGAAGCCAGTAGATAGATTCTATCAAGATCGAGGTGTCACCCTACTCCTTCGGTGTCGGGAAGTGTGTGTGTGTGGGTGGGGGGGCAGTGACACTTAGATACAAGGACAAGGAGTTTGTGTGACACATATCTATATTAAGGGATAGGTAGATAGCATGTGTGCGAGGCATACTTAAAGCATCACGGAGATAAAAATGGTGTGCATGCAAGTGTCAGAAAAAATGAAGAGAGACACAATGTCTACGCGCGCGCACGTATGTGTGTGAGAGAGAGAGAGCGAAATCTCAAAACAAAAGGTGCTCTACTGGAATCCCATTGTATGTATTCATATGGTTCTGGAACTCAAGTTAACCTTAGGCATATGTGTGAGAGACATAATTACACTTTGAGACATTAGTGGCGGTGGGTGGGTGGAATTAAAGGGGTGGGCGTGTTCGACAGAGAGAGCGTGTGTGTTTATGTGTGAGAGACTTGTAGGATGGGGTAGAAAGACGAATTCAAACCTTGACACAGGGAGAGAAATACATGAAGTGCGCGTGTGTGATTCCGATGCCCACGGAGAAATGAGATATGTATGTGTGTGAGAGAGATTGCACAATTCATTCACGTATCACTATCTAGTGATCATGGATGTGCATCACTTGAACATAAATCAATATATACTTTGTATTGTGGCCAAAGATACAATATCGATTCAACGCTATAAAGATTGGACACTCACATATCACATTTTTTTCTAAATAATCTTTTTCAATTGTGCATGTCAAAGTGATGTTTCTTCAAACAACTAATGTAGCTATCATGTACATGCACCATTGTTAGTCTTGCGTTCAAATTCATTAGTCTTGGATGATTTAAGGTTCTATTATGAAGTAATCAGTGTAATATTCATATATGAATTCAACATCCATTTATTTTTGTGCGCCTCTACAATATCCATTTCTTTTGTGGGACTACAATATCCATTTCTTTTTGTGCACCTCTACAATAACACGCCAATGCATTATGTTTAAAGTAAATAACCAATGGCACTAAATTATCTATTTACACGATAAATACATAGGCTGAGCGTTTGATCCCTTTGTTGTGAACGCGCCTCTACACCCATATGATTGGTCACGCCTATGTGAACGTCCAAGTTATCGGTGCATCATCCCGAGTTATTGTCTTTTTCTGGGGTGGACTTCACACCAGTTATTAGTTGCTGACGCGCGCCTCATGTACAAAGTCTCACATGACCTTCTCGCTAGCACTGTCCAAAATTAGTTGAAACTGGATACGAATGATCCCGCGGGCAACAAAATCTCCCGCCTCCTTCTAAAATTCCGGCCACCTAGTCTTTGGCATGCGAAATTCCCCTTTTGTCCTTGGTGGACGGAGAACAACAGTTACAATACCGCCCTCATTTACATAATAGGTCGGGGATGCTATGGTAACTTTCGGTTCCCCCCACCACACGGCACCCCCATTTCCTGTCCCCCTCCCGCAAAAATAACTAACTCCATAGCACCAGAGCATCTTACATCACATCGTCCGTACTTCATTGGCCTTTCTACCCCACCCCTCTCGAAACCCTAGACTGCTCATACACCAGCATACCAGAGCCCATTCACTGCCAGCAGCGTCCACCTCGCTGGATCTGCTTCTACGGCCGCATCTACCCCTCCCACCTCCCCTAGAAACAAGTAGACTGTTCATCCACCACTGTACTACAACCCATTCAGTGTCGGCCTTGTCCATGGTGCCGGACCTGCTTCGCCGGTACTCTCGTCAACCTAGCGCATATGCAGCGGCTCCTTCATACTCCCCACCGGAGACGCTTCGTCCACATCCCTCGGAGCCGCCCCACCGAGGCCCCCGTCGACGGCCTCTGATCCTCTTCGCCAACACCTTCCTCAACCCTACCGGAGCCACTTCGCCGACGCCATCGTCAACCCTACCGGAGTAGCTTCGCCTATACCATTCTCAATCTTACCGGGGCCGCTTTGCCAACTCACAAGTCCACGGCCTCAGATCCGCTTCGTCGCACCCTCGTCCAACCTACCAGAGCAGCTTCTCATGCCCCGTCCACGGCCGCAGATCTGCATCGTCGACACCATCCTGTACCCAACCACCGAAGCAGCTTCACCGATACCCTCGTCCACGGCCTCAGATCCGCTTCGCCACACCGTAGCCACCCTACCGGAGCCGCTCCACAAACACCCTACTCCAGGGTTCTAGATATCCTTACCTGACCTCGACAGCCAGCGTAGCGTCATCACCCTTGACGTTTCTAACCAGATTATCACCGTCTGGCAAGATGCCAAGAACCCGCTGTCGGTGTCAAAACCGACGGATCTCGGGTAAGGGGTCCCGAACTGTGCGTCTAGGATCGATGGTAACAGGAGACAGGTACACAATGTTTACCCAGGTTCGGGCCCTCTCTATGGAGGTAATACCCTACTTCCTGCTTGATTAATCTTCATGAATATGAGTATTACAAGAGTTGATCTACCACGAGATCGTAATGGCTAAAACCCTAAAAGTATAGCCTGACTATGACTATTAGGATCTATCTATGGACCTAGCCCTCTAGTTTATATAGACACAAGAGGGGTCTAGGGTTACACAAGGTCGGTTATAGAGAAAGGAATCTTCATATTTGGTTGCCAAGCTTGCCTTCCACGCCAGGAAGAGTCCCATCCGGACACGGGTAGAGTCTTCGATCTTCATATCTTCACGGCCCATCAGTCTGGCCCATATCCAATAGGTCGGACACCCAAGGACCCCTTAGTCCAGGACGCCCTAAGTAGCCCCTGAACCAGACTTCCATGACGAGGTGTCCGGCGTGCAGATAGTCTTCGGCATTGCAAGGCGGTTTCCTCCTCCTATGACTTTAAAGTGATGTATTCGGCTTTCCATTTAATGTCGTACCCCCCAGCTTCCATGCCTTCCTGACTTCAGCTTCCACGTGTCGAGTGAATACTAGAGGTCGGGGTATTTTTACATATACCACCCTGACCGTACTAGAAATGTGCCTATTTAAAGAGAATAGATCTCAGATCCATTCCAAATCCCACGAAAAAAATACTTAGAGCTTGCGGAGCAGAACCACCCCAACATGGCTAGCGCTCCCGGTTATTCCTCTCGTCCCCACAACTCCAAAAAGGGTGATTGGGAGAGATGTTCTGTATCTCACGATCAGCTGGTGAAGCTGCAAACACGGGGCTTTCTTCCTCCCGCGGATTTGGTCCCCGTACGAGCAGGGATGACGTCCTTCAATGGCGGGGCTCAAGCGGAGAACTTCCCCAATCCATCCAGGGGGAACGAGTATGCTTCGTCCCCTTCTTGTTAAGAGGTGTCGGATTTCCAATCCATCCCTTCCTCCGAGGTCCGCTGGAGTATTATGGCCTCCAACTGCACAGTCTCACTCCCGCTCCATCCTGCATATTGTGGGTTATGTCGCTCTATGTGAGCTATTCCTGGGCTGCGAGGCCCATTTCGATTTATGGAGAAGACTGTTCTGCCTCATCCCTCGTAATCAAGGAGGGTCAATATTTGAAGTGGGGGGAGCCGAAGTGTGGCGTATCGCCAGAACCGGATACCTGTCCGGCACGCCGAAGAAGGCTTCTGAAGAGTGGCCTTTCCAATGGTTCTATATAGACGATGTAGCTCTTCCCGACCCAGTCGGAATGGGCCTCCCCGAATTTTCAAGTGCTCCGTTGAAGAAACGCATAGCTGGCATCCTCTAAGCCTCGAGGAAGAGGATAGTGTAGAGGTCAGTCAGCTGCTGGGCAAGATTAAGATGCTCGCCCAGTCTGGATTGTCAATAGTCGATGTAATGGCGATCTCCATAGCGCGGGGGGTTCAACCACTCCAATACAAAGGGCTTCTGTAGGATCGAAAGTATGTCTAGAGGGGGTGATTAGACTACTTGACCAAATAAAAATCTAGCCTTTTCCCAATTTTAGTTCTTGGCGGATTTTAGCAACTATGGACAAGTCAAGCAATCTTAACACAATTCAAGCAAGCATGAAAAGAGTATATGACCAGCAGAAAGTAAAGCATGTAACTTGCAAGAATGTAAAGGGAAGGGTTTGGAGGATTCAAACACAATTGGAGACACGGATGTTTTTGTCGTGGTTCCGATAGGTGGTGCTATCGTACATCCATGTTGATGGAGACTTCAACCCACGAAGGGTAACGGTTGCGCGAGTCCACGGAGGGCTCCACCCACGAAGGGTCCATGAAGAAGCAACCTTGTCTATCCCACCATGGCCATCGCGCACAAAGTACTTGCCTCACTAGTGGTATATCTTCACGAAGTAGGCGATCCCCTTGCCCTTACAAACTCCTTGGTTCAACTCCACAATCTTGTCGGAGGCTCCCAAGTGACACCTAGCCAATCTAGGAGACACCACTCTCCAAGAAGTAACAAATGGTGTGTTGATGATGAACTCCTTGCTCTTGTGCTTCAAATGATAGTCTCCCCAACACTCAACTCTCTCTCTCACAGGATATGGATTTGGTTGAAAGAAGATTTGAGTGGAAAGCAACTTGGGGAAGGCTAGAGATCAAGATTTATGTGGTTGGAATGGAATATCTTGACCTCAACACAAGTGCAGGTGGTTCTCTCTCAGAAAATATAGGTTGGAAGTGTAGGTTTGTTCTGATGGCTCTCTTCACGAATGAAGAGGAGGTGGAGGGGTATATATAGCCTCCACACAAAATCTAACTGTTACACATAACTTTCCAAACTCGGTGGGACCGAATGATTAAACTCGGTCGGACCGACTCAGCAAAGCTAGTGACCGTTAGGGTTTTTGGTGGGACCAACATGCAACTCGGTAGGACCGATATGATTAGGATTAGGGCATAATGTAATCTCGATGAGACCAATTACACAAACTCGGTGAGACCGATTTTGGTAATAAGCTAACCAGAGAGTTGGTCAGGTAAAATCGGTGGGACCGATTGCTCATTTCGATGAGACTGGAACGTTACAAAGGGAAAACAAAGAGTTTACATTGCAATCTCGGTGGGACCGATCGCTCATCTCGGTGAGACCGAAATGTTACGAAGGGAAATAGAGAGATTACAACCCCATCTCGGTGAGACCGAGATCCCTATCGGTGAGACCGATTTGCCTAGGGTTTGTGGCAGTGGCTATGACATTTGAAACTCGGTGGCGCCGGATAGAAATAATCGGTGGGGCCGAGTTTGACTTTTGGTTTAGGTCATATGTGGATGTGAGAAAGTAGTTGAGGGTTTTTGGAGCATATCACTAAGCATTTTGAGCAAGGGCCTCATTAAGCAACACCTCATCCCTCCTTGATAGTATTGGCTTTTCCTATAGACTCAATGTGATCTTGGATCACTAAAATAGAAAATGTAGAGTCTTGAGCTTTGAGCTTGAGCCAATCCTTTGTCCTTAGCATTTTGAGGGGTCCACTTTTCTCATCCATGCCATGCCAATCGTTGAGCTTTCCTGAGATATTAATCTTGAAGTAGCATTAGCTCAATGAGATATATGTTGTTAGGGATTACCAAAACCACCTAGGGATAGTTGCACTTTCAATCTCCTCCTTTTTGGTAATTGATGACAACATATAGATCAAAGCTTCGACAAATTATAATAAGAGTGGAAAACATTGTCGCTTTGAGAAGTATGTGAAAAGCAAGAGCTCCCCCTAAATTTGTGCATAGTTTAAGATTTGCTTTGGACTGCAAATGCACAAAGAGTTAGGATCATGGGTTACTCTTCCATGTCACATACATCTTGGTGGAGCGCTCAAAATGATAATAATTAAAGTACATGCACTCATCACCAAGCAAAATGAATGATCATATAAAAGGATAATGTCATCCAACAAGCATTAAGGTAGCATATGTTCAAACACATGATCATCTAAGCAAGCACAAAGTATAAAGTATCTCAACCAAGCAAATAAACGAAGTTTAACCACCAAAGAAAAAGAGAGAATAAAAAGCAACACACTCTCTCTCGAAGCCTATGATCTATACATTTTCTCCCCCTTTGGCAACAAGTTACCAAAAAGTTCATAAAAATGCATAGTGCTAGATCGACACTAAGGCTTGGTCTTCAGGTGGTGGTGTAGACAGAACTCCAAGAACGAAGGCATCAGTCGATGTAGATGGAGCTGGTGGAGTAGATGCTAGAGCCGGTGGCACTAAAGTTGTAGCTGGTGCAGATGAAGTAGCTCTAGTGTCTGGAATAGGCACTGCAGCAGACCTCTGACCTCTGGGCACTCTAGCAAAAGCATCAGTGGTTGTCTTGCCCTTCTTCTCCTCCACTTCATCCTGAAGTTTCTCAACGACTGCCTAGATCTCAGTGACCTTCAGATCTAAGTCATAGAACTTCTGCTCCACGATCCTCTCCAAGCTCTCCTGGTTTTGAGTCAGGGTGGCCAGTCCCTTCTCAATCCTTGGAGTGGAGGCAATCAAGTAGCCAAGCTGATCTTGCTTGCTTTTTAGAAGATACTGAGATGCTTCTTCGGTAGTTGGCATCCTTGCAGCCTTTTCATCCTTTGCCTTCTCCTTCTTGGCTTGTGCGTGCACAGAAGATGGTTCATTTTCATCCATCACCACAGTGTTGTCCTCAAAGTCTGGGTAGATGGGCAGCTGCTCCTTGTCCAGCAGATATGTGCCAGTGCCCATCTTGGAGTTGATCAGCTCCTGCATCTGTGGGGCATACCCACAACTCCTCTTCTGATCTCCATCTATCCTCTTTATGGTTTCCACTATTAGGCTCATGACTTGAAACTTATGTGGGACATCAAAGATGTGAAGCAAGTTAATTGCATGGCCTCTGATCATCTTGTGATCACCTGACTTTGGCCAGAGAGTGTGCCTGAGGATTCAGTTGATAGTTGGAAAGCCTGACAGAAGGTAATGTACAAATCCAAACTTGTGTGTCTCAAGAGCAGCATCTGGGATCTCCTTGTACATGTGTGCCATGGTGTTGTGATCCTTCTTCTTGTTGGCATAGATATCCAAGTCATCTTCACTCTCTTCTGGAGCATTGATCAACTTAGCCCATTCTACAACTGTTGACTGGTACCCAGTACCTTCAGACATCCAGACAATCCTTCCATCTGGGTAGAAGTGAGCTGTGGAGTAGAATTGCATGATGAGCTCATCATTCCATTTTGTGAGCTTCTGAGCCACAAACTCATCAACTCCACAAGCCTTGAAGCTGTCATATACACCAGGGAAGTGATCCTCATTTTCCTCAATGAATGACGAATTGACCCATCTCATGTCACACACTATGGGCTTCTTGTCAAGTAAGATGGTCTCATAGAAGTCCTATTGTTCCTTGTATGGAACCTGTAGTCCACAGCAGTCCTTCTCCTGGTGGCATATGGATCTGACTCTCTCCATAGCCTCAATCTTGAATCCTTCCTTATCTTCATGTTCTCAGCTACTAGATGAGCATCATTGTGATCTGGAATTTTTGGCTTCAATTTCCTCGAGACAACAGAATCATCTTCTTCTTCCATTGCAGCTTCAGGCATTGGGGCCTTGTTCTTCTCTGCTGCTGGGATGTTCCCGGTGCTCCTCTTGGGTGCAGTTTTGGGTTTTGGAGCAGCTGGCTTAGGAGTTCCTTTGGGCTTAGATGGAGCAGCCCCTAATCTTATGGCATCTCCCATAAGCTTCTGAGCTTTAGGTGTTGGTGCAGCATCCTCTTCCTCTTCTTCAGAGTCTTTCATGATTGAAGATCTCCCAAGCACTTTGGCAGTGGTCTTCTTGACCCTCTCTTTCCTTTTCTTTTCTGCCACAACCTGCTCTTTGGGTGCAGATCCCAAAGTCTCTTGAGTGGATGCTCTGGCTTTAGACATTGGAGCTCTCTTGGCAGGAACCTTTTGCTTCATCCCTGGCTTGGTGGCAGGAGCTGTGCCATATTCCTTCTTCAGGACTTTCCTCTTTGAGGTGGTTTCTTCTTCCTCAGCCACATAGTCCTCATCCTCTGACTCTGAGGTTCTTTTCTTGCTGGCCCTTGTGGCAGCCTTTGGCAAATTGCTGGGTGTGCTCCTGCTGCCATCATCTGAGCTGCTAGAGGGACTAGTGCCCTCACTCAAGTGAACCTGCTCCTCTGACTTGTTCTGGCTGTCACTCTGATCTGACATGATGCAAACACTGACAGCAGACCCATGTGAATAGATTATAGATGAGGTAGAGTGGATGAGCATCACAAATTGCAGAGGTTTTTGCAAAAGAATGAATTAAAAACTTAGTTTTAGTTTCCCACAGAAAGCATTTCGGATCTACCAATTTGCAAACTCGGTGATACCAAAGCAGCTTTTGGAACCTAAACTAGTGAACTCGGTCAGACCGAGTCACAGTTTGGTGGCACCGAGACTGCTAGGGTTTCACAAAGTGCTGAACTCGATCACGCCGATTTGCAATTCTCGGTCAGACCGAGAATCACATGTGCAATGGCCTGAGCCAAATCGGTGGAACCGATTTCATCAACTCGGTCGGTCCGAGATGGTTACGGCGGAAACCTAACCCTAAATTTCCAATTCACGACTAAACTACGGAGTGTTTTCGATGGATAGAACGATCTCTATCGTGGCAAGATACATGGCAAAGCAATGTGCTGGGGAATCAGAGTAAGAATAGCATAAAGTTCAAGTCCAAACCCTAGTTCAGCGATGAACTTGCTACGGCGGCAACGGCGGAGACGATCCCGTTGACGAAGGCGGAGACCAGCGACAGGAGGCGGCTGGCGATGAGGAGGATGATCCGGAGACCCAGGAAGGCAGAGCAGGCTAAGCACGGGCGAGGACGTTCGGAAAGTTTTCCAAATTTTGACCCGTGGATATATATAGCCTGACCCTGTCGGTGTGACCGAGTGGAACAACTTGGTGGCACCGAGATTCATAACTGCAAGCAGTTACTGAAACTCGGTGTGACCGAAAAGTTCAAATCGGTTGCACCGAGATTGAAAACATAGATCGACTTAGTGATCTCGGTATGACCGAAATGCATGAACCGGTCAGACCGAAACACACAAAGAAGTTTTGGAAGTTTAAGTCTATGACGAATCGGGGACTGCGAGTGCTCCTCACACAAAGTGGTTCGAATCTGACTTGATCAAACTTTGTGATGCAGCATGAATAGAGTTTGAGACGAGAAAAGCATAGATAGCTAGAGAAGGTTCTTAGGCATTCTTGTCCATCCACTTGGCCAAAAGAAAATGAAACAATCAATCAAAACAACAAGTGGATGTCCTCGAATTAGTAAATTATGCAACCAACATGCTCACACAATAAAATGACAAGTGAAATATGTGGCAAAGCATGCACAAACAATTCTAGCATCTATCAAGTAATTGGCGATGACTAGGTCATCTATATATGAGTATATTGACTTAGGAGTCAAATGAGAACATTTGATCATAGGTCATACTCATCGTTTAAGCACAAGTGGGGTTACCACTTTTACAAAAAGTGTTGTTGTGCTCACACTATTAGAGTTGCTTTAACTCAATTGTTAGAGCAAAGCTCTCCCTAGATGTGATATCCCCCCTAAGAGGGATGAAGTAACCTTGGGTTTTGTCGATGATGACTTCATGTAGGTGTTGAAGATGTGGACGCTCTAAGTTGATGTAGATCATTCGGAGCTATACTTTGGAGTGGGTTGCACTTTCAATACCTACACGGGTTAGTCCCACAAGGAACAAACAAGGATATCCATAGACATAGAGTGATACACACACAAGATGATGTCTAAGAGAGCATTAGGTTACCTTGTCCCTTGTCTTACCAACAAGAGGGTTTGTGACTCCTTGAACTAGTGCAAGATGTGGAAGTTGATTGCACTTGTTCTTGCCAAAATGATAAGAGTGAAGTATGTTGGCGGAGTCACCCTCGAGAACTCTCTAGTTCTTCTTCTTCGAGATACACACCATCTTGATGGGAATCCTTGGAGTTGTAGTTGTACTTGATGAAATGGAACTTGATGTAGTCTTGGGAACCCACTTGACCAAGGCCTTACGAGCTTATTCAAATGCATCAATTTCCTCTTGAAGCTTGTCCTTGCCTTTTTCCTTGTGGTCTTGTGGTGGAAGATCATCTTGAGCTTGTGTCCCCTTGAAAGAAGTAGGATCATACTTTTCTTGTTGAGGAACAAACTTCGTCTTGGGGTATTGATCTTCTTCCCACTCAACTCCATTGGCATTGAACTTTCGTTCAAAACCAATACCTTGATTCTTCCGGTGCCTTCCTTGCTTGCGTACAATTTCCTTGAATTGCTTACTCCCGGCAAGGCTCTTGTAAACACCTTTCTCTATGATTCCCTTCAATAAGCTATTTTGTTGCTCAAGTGTAACTTGGCTAAGAGAATCATTAGTGGAATCAAGAGAACTACTAGAAGCAACAATATTGGATTTAGCATGATTATTGTTACTACTATAAAATGTTGGGGATATCACTTATCAGGAACTTAACGGTCGACCTACGATAAGGGGTAAATCGGCCAGTTTATCGGCATATCGGCTGATTTATCGCCATATCGGCTGATTTATCTTATCGGTCAGACCATGGTAAGCGATAAATCGGCCGATTTATCGGAATATCGGAAGATATCTGGAACAGTGCTACTATAAGAAGAATCCTTCTTGTTCTTGTTACTAGACTTGACTTGAGGCATGTAAGTGGATAAGAGTAAATGTTTGGCAATGTAAGAAGAACTTTTCTTGCGAAGATCATTATTGATTGCCTTTAAGAACCCATGCTCTTGCTCAAGATTGAGCTTCTCAAAACATAATCTCTCATGAGTCCTTAAAAGTTCTCGATGATCTCCTAAGATAGTTTCATGAGCTAACTTAAGAGTGTTTAGTTCTTTAGTTAGAGACTCAATCTTCTCCTTATCATTGTCATTCGTTTCATCTTGATTAGCATGATTAATTGACGTTTCATCATAGTATTCATCACTAGAGTTGTCAAAAAGTAAATCATCATCACCTAACAAGTCATCTTCATCACTATTGAAATCAACATACTCGGGGTGTGATACCTTTGGGCCTTTAGCCCTGAAGCATCTTCCAATTCCTTCATTTGGTGAATCAAATATGTCATAGGAGTTGGTTGACACAAGTGCTAGACCGGCAACACCTTCATCTTGAGTATATTCGGAGTCGGAGTGATAGCTTCTCTCGGAGTCATTGTCAAAGTCGGATACCCATTCACCAACATGAGCTTGATGTCTTCGTTTTGTGTAGCTCCTTGATGACTTGTCCTTCCTTTCTGAATACTTGCTTCTTGGGAGGGTCTTCGTTCATAACGATCATCCCTACTCCTTCTCTCCCTCGATGGTGATTCTTCTCTTCTACTTCTTGTTTTGGGAGAATCTTCTCTTCTCTTGTGGGGAGCCATACACTCATTGGAGTAGTGTCCGGGTCTTCCACAATTGTAGCAGTTTCGCTCTCGACTAGAAGATCTTTTGTCATTGTAGGACCTTGACTCGGAACTTCTCTCTTTGCTTCTATTCTTGTAGAACTTGTTGAAGTTCTTCACCATTAGGGTCAATTCTTCATTGAAGGTTTGTTTCTCACTTGATGATGTGGGAGCTTCACATGAGGCTTTGTAAGCACCACTTGACTTGTTATGGAGCTCCTCCTTATCCTTGAGTGACATCTCATGAGCAACAATTCTTCCAATGACTTTCGTTGGCTTGAGATCTTTGTAATTTGGCATCATTTGGATCAATGTGCACACGGTATCATATTTTCCATCCAAGGCTCTTAGGATCTTCTTGATGATGAATTTGTCGGTCATCTCTTCACTTCCTAAGATGGCAATATCATTTGTGATAAGAGCAAACCTAGAGTACATTTCAGCGACACCTTCACCATCCTTCATTTTGAACTTGTCAAGTTGACTTTGAAGCACATCCAACTTGTATTCCTTGACAGAGTCGGTACCTTCGTGCATATCAATCAAAGTATCCCAAATTTCCTTTGCATTCTCAAGACGGCTGATTTTGTTGAATTCTTCGAGGCACAGTCTGTTGAAGAGGATATCACAAGCTTGAGCATTGTATTGCAGCATCTTCAACTCTTCCGCGGTAGCTTCACGATTTGGTTCTCTACCGTCAAAGAATTCACCTTGCAAGCCAACACACACAATAGCCCAAACGGCGGGGTTATGTCCAAGAATATGCATTTTTATCTTATGCTTCCAACTAGCAAAATTAGTACCATCAAAGTAAGGACCTCTACGGTGGTAATTTCCCTCGCTAGACGCCATACTCTCCTAGGTTGTGAAACCAAGGCTATGACTTCCAAAAGCTATGAAAATCAAGGCAAATGGAGACCAAAGCTTTGATACCACTTGTAGGATCAAAAGTATGTCTAGAGGGGGGTGATTAGAGTACTTGACCAAATAAAAATCTAGCCTTTTCCCAATCTTAGTTCTTGGCAGATTTTAGCAACTATGGACAAGTCAAGCAATCTTAACACAATTCAATCAAGCATGCAAAGAGTATATGAGTAGCGGAAAGTAAAGCATGTAACTTGCAAGAATGTAAAGGGAAGGGTTTGGAGGATTCAAACACAATTGGAGACACGGATGTTTTTGTCGTGGTTCCGATAGGTGGTGCTATCGTACATCCACGTAAATGGAGACTTCAACCCACGAAGGGTAACGGTTGCACGAGTCCACGGAGGGCTCCACCCACGAAGGGTCCACGAAGAAGCAACCTTGTCTATCCCACCATGGTCATCGCCCACGAAGGACTTGCCTCACTAGCGGTAGATCTTCACGAAGTAGGCAATCCCCTTGCCCTTACAAACTCCTTGGTTCAACTCCATAATCTTGTCGGAGGCTCCCAAGTGACACCTAGCCAATCTAGGAGACACCACTCTTGAAGAAGTAACAAATGGTGTGTTGATGATGAAACCCTTGCTCTTGTGCTTCAAATGATAGTCTCCCCAACACTCAACTCTCTCTCACAAGATATGGATTTGGTGGAAAGAATATTTGAGTGGAAAGCAACTTGGGGAAGGCTAGAGATCAAGATTTATGTGGTTGGAATGGAATATCTTGACCTCAACACAAGTGCAGGTGGTTCTCTCTCAGAAAATATAGGTTGGAAGTGTAGGTTTGTTCTGATGGCTCTCTTCACGAATGAAGAGGAGGTGGAGGGGTATATATAGCCTCCACAAAAAATCTAACCGTTACACATAACTTTCCAAACTCGGTGGGACCGAATGATTAAACTCGGTCGGACCGATTCAGCAAAGCTAGTGGCCGTTAGGGTTTTCGGTGGGGCTGACATGCAACTCGGTAGGACCGATATGATTAGGGTTAGGGCATAACGTAATCTCGGTGAGACCGATTACACAAACTCGGTGAGACCGATTTTGGTAATAAGCTAACCAGAGAGTTGGTCAGGTAAACTCGGTGGGACCGATCGCTCATTTCGGTGAGACCGAAACATTACGAAGGGAAAACAGAGAGTTTAGATTGCAATCTCGGTGGGACCGATTGCTCATCTCGGTGAGACCGAAATGTTACGAAGGGAAACAGAGAGATTACAACCCCATCTCGGTGAGATCGAGATCCCTATCGGTGAGACCAATTTGCCTAGGGTTTGTGGCAGTGGCTATGACATTTGAAACTCGGTGGCGCTGGATAGAAATAATCGGTGGGGCCGAGTTTGACTTTTGGTTTAGGTCATATGTGGATGTGAGAAAGTAGTTGAGGGTTTTTGGAGCATATCACTAAGCATTTTGAGCAAGAGCCTCATTAAGCAACACCTCATCCCTCCTTGATAGTATTGGCTTATCCTATAGACTCAATGTGATCTTGGATCACTAAAATAGAAAATGTAGAGTCTTGAGCTTTGAGCTTGGGCCAATCCTTTGTCCTTAGCATTTTGAGGGGTCCACTTTTCTCATCCATGCCATGCCAATCATTAAGCTTTCCTAAGATATTAATCTTGAAGTAGCATTAGCTCAATGAGCTATATGTTGTTAGGAATTACCAAAACCACCTAGGGATAGATGCACTTTCAGCTTCCCATGTGACACTACAATGGGGAAGACGATGCCTCACGCTGCGGTCGGAAGGGCTCAAAGACCCCCGCCGCTCTGGCCAAAATATTGGCCGAACTATATAAAGGGGAGAAGGAGGAGTTCACCCGTCTCCAGTATCGAGACGGATTTTCCATGTATAATCCTCCTAGCTGGGTAAGCTCTAACTCCACTATTTTACTCCTCTCCCTGAATTATCTTTGACAGGCAGTATCCTATCCACTCATAACAGGAATGGCGAAAGGCTGTCGAGGGGATCCATGACCATGCCCCTCAGCCGAAGAATCACAACCGGGATCTTGACCCCAGATATGAAGAAGATCTGGACATATTTGTGGAGCTCAAGGATGGAATATTCTATCAGACGAGCTATGATGGTACGGATGTACCTATCATCGCCGATTACCCCGGCCTCCTTCCTGCTTCGCATGTAAGTAATTTAAAAGGCACTTTCTTCGAAAGAGTTCCCTTACTATGCCTCACCCACCACACTATGCCGTGTTCCAAAGGGGAGGCGCTCGGCACCGCAACATGCACCAGAAGCATCTTCGAGGAGAGCAACGCCCGCGCCTAGCACATCTTCGAAGAGGAAGGCAAATGATAACACGGCAGAACCCTCATCAAAGAGGTAAGGCTTTTCTTTTGAAGAATACCCTTTCTGGTCGCCACATCAAATTGTAATTCCATTCGCCGCATTCTGTCGGGAAAAGTATCCGACGGACTGTGTCCGGGGATCTGGCCGGACGCGCCTCCACCAGTCAGGTTCCAGACCCTGCCCAAAGGACGGGCGCTGACACAGGAGTGGTGCCGAACTATCCTTCCACAGAGGATTCGGACGACATGTCCGTCACGAACTCTGAAGTGGAGAGCGCTATGAATCATCATCGTCGGAGGGCCGTTCTACGTAACCCTGGATTTTCAAAAGAGGCATTTGATGCCTTCAACTCGGCCGATGCGTACATCCGAGCTGCTCGGGATGGGCTTGTCAGAGCCACAGACCAGCATCTGAAAGATATGCGGGTAAGCGTAGATTTAATAATCATACACTAGTAGTCCCCGAGACTTAAAGTAGTTGGTACAACTGATTTGAGGATCAACGTATAACCAGGTGCTTACGGAGAAGAACAACATGTTATCTTAGGAACTAGAAAAGTGTCGGACCCAGCTAACTGCTGCCAATGCCGAACTGGAAAAATCCAAAAGGTATCTCCTTGTAATGTTTCCCTCCATCTCGAAATCATAATGGTATACCAATAATGCAAACACGGTTGCTTACCGCGTAATAGGATCATTAGGTCAACTGCAAGGAAAACTTGAAGCCGCTCAAAGCGGAGAACAAGGAGCCAAAAAACTACTAGCCACGGGCGAACGTGTGCTAACAAAACTCGTTGTGGAGAAAAACAAGCTCCGGGATTCGAATACCCAACTGGGCGAGGAACTGAAAGATGTACGGGCCCAGCTGGAGGACTCCGTAAAGGAGAATAAAAGGCTGTGAGGCGACATACTCAGTATGTGGTCGAACTTACCTTTGAATAATTCGGAGGCAGAAGGGGCTGATAGAGTTATGTCTGCAGGTATGCTGACCGGTCGTCCCGAAGAGGAGATGTCCGGATCTTCGAGCGATCTGCTACAAGAGTTGTCGCAGGTGCACAAGCAAGCTCGGCAGGTGATGTGAAGTGTTGCAAAGGCCCTATGGCCATCCGCCTCCCCTCCGAGAAAGATGGAGGAGCTTATACAGCTATTCAAGGGAGCGCGGCGGCGCTTTCGACTGTGGAAGATATCAGCCTGTCGGGAAGGTGCACGGGAAGCCTGGGCCATGGTGAAAACACGGTATACCAAGCTTGATCCGAATCATATGGCTCGGGTCGGACCTCTAGGGTCAGATGGAAAATAAGTTCTCGTTAATTTGGTATATGACCAAATAGAAATAGCCGCCAAGTATTCCCAGCAGGATTGTAAGTTAGACCGCCTGCTGGACGACATAGAGGAGGAAATTTTCGAGTCCTAGTGACTATGTACTTTCCTTGACATATGTGACTCTAGCTGAATTGTAAAAACAATTGTCATGGCAGACCTTTTTGCTTCGACCTCTGGACCCGAAGGTGCGGAGTGTTCCCGAATACCTTAGCGGTAAAATAGACCGGGGTATGCGTGGGAACCAGGTGTAGGGGTCATAGTTTCTTGAACAGACAATGTGTATCCGGCTAGTTATGTTATATTACATTATGATTGTAAGAAACATCTTCCAGGGAGAATAGTTCCGTTAGGGGTTCCTTTCCCTAGGTGTGCATGCATTAAAATGCATGTCCGAACTGTGATTGATAACATTACAGTATAGGTAGTCATCTGGGGGTTCATAATGGAAGGAATATAAAGCATCTTTAGTCTGCCGACCGAGTATTCTCTTAAGAACGCTAGCTTTCGGGTTCACCCAGTCTGAGGTACACATCCGGATGACCCGGCAGTAACAATCGCAGAGGTGCTCCCTTTATGCCCTAGCCAAACTAATGGGAACGTAGGGCATAAGCATAGGAGCCAGGCAACCCAGCTTGGCCAAAACTTAAGTCATATCGATGCATATAATGGCGAAGAAAAGGTACATATGTGATGAGCTTGATGCTCAGAAAATAAGCTTCTGTCCGGGAAGCCCCCAGGTATAGTGGACGTACATGCTCAAGGATGTGTACATCATAGGTGCACGGTTTAGCCGTGCGAAAGAGTTTAAGTTTTAGGAAAAGAAAAAAAATGAAAAGAGGGGAAAAATAAAGGGGACAACAGGGAGAAGGAGACAAACACATAGTTCGGCGCTAGGCATAGAATCTTCGGAGTCTGGCCGCGTTCTAGGGGTTCAGCTCTAGGCGATTGTCTGATGCAGCACGCAGGGGGTATGCTCCTCCCGTGAGAACCTCGTCAATTATGAAGGGACCCTCTGTAACACCCACTATGCGGCTATATCTCCCACGTGTCGGGGCACGACTTAGAGGCATAACCGCATGGTAGGCTTGTCGCAAGAGGGGTAATCTTTACACATCCCATGTACTGAATAAGAAAAGGATAAAGAGTTGGCTTACAATCGCCACTTCACACAAATACAAAGTGAAACATACATCATCCAAATTACAAACAAGGTCCGACTACGGAACCAAAATAAAAGAAGACAACCCCGAATGCTAGATCCCCGATCATCCCAACTAGGATCCTCCACTGATCAACAGGAAACGAAACAGAACAACGAAAAGATCTTCATCGAGCTCCCACTTGAGCTCGGTTGCGTCAGCTGCACTGGTATCATTGGCACCTGCAACTGTTTGGAAGTATCCGTGAGTCACGAGGACTCAGCAATCTCACACCCGCGAGATCAAGACTATTTAAGCTTATGGGTAGGAGAAGGTAGCGAGGTGGAGCTGCAGCAAGCACTAGCATATATGGTCGCTAACATACGCAAATGAGAGCGAGAAGAGAAGCAACGCAACGGTCGAGAAGCTGGAAATGATCAAGAAGTGATCCTGAAACTACTTATGTTCAAGCATAACACAAGACCGTGTTCTCTTCCCGGACTCCACCGAAAAGAGACCATCACGGCTACACACGCGGTTGATTCATTTTAATTAAGTGCCAAGTTCTCTACAACCGGATATTAACAAAGTCCCATCTGCCACATAAATGCGGGCACGGCACTCGAAAGTTTGTACCCTGCAGGGGTGTCCCAACTTAGCCCATCACAAGCTCTCACGGTCAACGAAGGATATTCCTTCTCCCGGGAACACCCGACCAGTCTCGGAATCCCGGTTACAAGACATTTCGACAATAGTAAAACAAGACCAGTAAGACCACCCGAATGTGCCGACAAATCCCGATAGGAGCTGCAAATATCTCGCTCTTAGGGCACACCGGATGGGCAAGACGTCGTGTTTGCATAGACCATGGTTGCCTAGGGGGTGCCGGACATCGCCCAGTTCGGACCAACACTTAGAGAAGCACTGGCGGGGGGGTTAAAATAAGATGACCCTCGGGTTAATTACTCCCAAGGGAAAGGTGTAGGTTGTTAGGCAAATGTAAAACCAAGGTTGGGCCTTGCTGGAGGATTTTTATTCAAAGCAAACTGTCAAGGGGTTCCCATAACACCCCACCATGTAAGGAACGCAAAATCAAGGAACATAACACCGGTATGACGGAAACTAGGGCGGCAAGAGTGGAACAAAACACCAGGCATAAGGTCGGGCTTTCCACCCTTTACCAAGTGTATAGATGCATTAAAGTAAATAAGATATAATAATGATATCCCAACAATATCCATGTTCCAACATGGAACAAGCTTCATCTTCACCTGCAACTAGCAATGCTATAAGAGGGGCTGAGCAAAAGCGGTAACATAGACAAACAATGGTTTGCTAGGAAAGGTGGGTTAGAGGCTTGACATGGCAATATGGGAGGCATGATATAACAAGTGGTAGGTAGTGCGACATAGTGATAGAGCGAACAACTAGCAAGCAAAGATAGAAGTGATTTCGAGGGTATGGTCATCTTGCCTAAGATCCCACAAGGAAGAAGAACGAGTCCATGAAGAAGTCAAACGGACGAAGTCGAACGAATCCTCACAAACGCGACATTATCGGAACTAACCTGAAGAAGCAACACCAGAAAGAAGCAAACAACATGGTAAACAACCATCACATGATCATGGCATGATGCACAACCAAGTATGATGCATGTTCGGTTCAATGAGGCATGGCATGGCAAAGTGCACAAGAAAAACTACAAGTTAAGTGGAGCTCAATATGCAACAAGTTGCATATTGATGAAACACCACAACAATTATTTAGTTCTCTCCCGTTTAAGTACTCAACAATATTAAATGTTGGTTAGCCTGGAAAGGGGTGAAACATAATAAAACTACTTAACTAAGCAAGTTTAAATGAGGCCGGAACAACAAACAACAAGTCTGGAGAATCCCCATGTGCAAATTATGGATTTGGTACTGTTCTGCCCTATACATAATTTTAGAGTTGTTAAACATGCAAAGTAATGCCACCATGTTAAACTATGCATTTTTCTACCCCATTTACATATAAAGTTTATTTAAAATGGAGTTACGGTTATTTAGTTATGAAATAAAGCATTTTAACGAGTTATTAAAGCAAATTTAAACAAACAGCATTTTAAACATGATTGAAAGTTGGAAATTATTAATCTACACAAAATTCTAAGCATTTTACATATTAAGTTTGTTTAATTCTGATGCACGGTTGTGGAGTTATTAAATGCATGATCTAGAGGGACTTTTCTGTAAAAATGTTAACTCTGGAAATTAGACAAATACGCAGGAGGGAAAAAACACCTCGGGTCGTATCTAGTTGGCCCAACAAGTGGAAAAAAACAAGAGCAGGTGCGCTTGGGGCGGCTCACCCATGAGCCAAGCCCAGCTGGCGAAGAGGGAGGCCGGCAGGGGAAAGCGGCTCGGCTGTAGCGCCTTATTGGGCCTTGACAAGGCCCACGCGATGCGAGCAAGAGGGAGGGTCGCGGCCGCTCGAGATGAGGGAGCTCCTGCTGCTCGATACCAACAGAGGTAGCAACAGCAGGTCATGGTGATGCAGAAGATGGCCAAAGGCCCGATGCAAGGGTAGGGGACCAGCGGGCGCGGCGGATCCGGCCAGTCCGAGGGTCAGGGAGGCGGTTCCCAGCAACGAGGAACTCCGGCGGGACGGACTTGGCAGGATGACGACTCTCGAGTGGCGATGGAGCTTGACAGTGGCGGGGTTCATCGGTCTCCGGGCATCCACGGCGGTGCGAGGGAGACCTGGGACGAGAGCATGGTCATGAGACCCGGTCGGTGGAGACCTTGAAGCTCTGTGGGCGGCAGCGGAGCTCCATGGATGGCATCGAGGTCAGGTGTCCATGGCGGCGCGGCTCTTATGGAGAGAGAGGTCAGGGAAGGGGAGGAGAGAACCAGAAGGGAAAGAGAGGAGGGGAGGGACGGCGAGGTCCAGCCTGGTCGTGGCCTCGTCGGCCGGCAGGGTGGAGCTCCGGCGGTGGTTGTCCTCGGCCAGGGAGGAGGCAGGAGCCAGGGTGCGCGGGGGAGGTGGAGCGCTAGTGGCTGGGTGGACCGATGGGATTGCTGGTGGAGGTGGTGTGGCTCACAGACAAGGGGATCGAGGAGGTGGCGCTGGGAGATGCAGTTGGATGGATGGATCGATTGAAAACAATGGGGATTGGCCAGCGTTAAAAACAAGGAGAGTGGCGGCGGATGGGATGGATGGATGGGACAAGGCTAGGGTTAGGTTATGATCTGATTTAGTAAGTGGGTGGACTATATATAGGGAAATAGAATTAGGTTAGGACCCTCCAATCTTAATCGGACGGTCCCAGATAAATAGGCTAGGGATATCAAATAATAAAATGGAGATGTTTTATAGATGTTTGGGGATGATCCGGACCCAACGGTAACGATAGTACGGTTCGGGTTCGGGGAAGTTTCAGACGCGCGCGAGGGGTCGATGCACTGCGCAAAGAGGGGTAGGCTGGGCCTAGGTGGACTGTGAAGAGGAGTTGGATTGAGAGGAGAGAAGAGAAGGAGAGGCCCGACAGCAGTTTTCGGAGACCGACAACGCCCGACGATAGACCGGCTATACTGCCGATATAGTTAACTGTTGGGGCGTCAAACGGACTCCGAATGCGATGAAACTTGGCAGGCGACCTACTGACAACATAACAACACCGCAAGCCAACTTTCAACCCATTCCGAGAACATTTTCCGGCCACCTATAAAATAATATTTCGGACATGCCGCGGGCGCATGCAAGTGTGTCTGGGCTCAGGACGGACAACGGAGAGAACTGGGAGACCCGGACGAATGCAAGTTTTGAAAAACATGACGATGCAATGCACATGATGACATGGCAATATGCAACACGCAAACAAAAGACAAGGCAACAACAGCAAATAACTGGAAGACACCTGGCGCAACAGTCTCGGGGCGTTACAACACTCCACCACTACAAGAGGATCTCGTCCCGAGATCTAGGGATGGCACTAGAGAGAAACGGAAGAGGAATGGAAGAGGTAAAACTAAGTTGCTTCTTTGACAAATGAGTGAAACCAAATAACCCTGCGAGGTTGAACAAATTTAAAGAAGGAATACAACAAAGATGAACAAAGTTGAAAACACTCCATCAGAAAAGAGGAACAAGGAACATTACTAGAACCTTGTAGGTTGAAAGACATAAGAAAAAGGGTTGCAATGGACAAGAAGTACATGCAAGCACTCCGTTGACCGAGATTTACAAGGAACGATAAAGATCAATTACGACAACACTCGGGTTGGAAATGGAAGGCAATAATATGAACTTGGCAAAATGAAAGCACTTGGATGAGACTCCGGTTAGAAGAGGAATGATAGACACAACACTCCGGTTAAAATAAGATAGAGAAGGAATAAGGATGATATAATTTGGGCAGCATTCCGATTTTAAATGGAAGGAATTGAAGATGAGCTTGACAAGATGAGAAGATACTTGATGAAATCAACAACACACTAACTCCGGAACTATTGGAAGAATGGCACAAGGGGTAAGAAAAATTTCAGACGGCACTCAGGTTGAGAAGGGAGGCAAAACTTGATAAGATCAAAGAACTTGAATGAAGGACACAACACTCCGGTTGAAAATGGATAAGAACACGGTCCTCACAACCCGAGATGATGAGTGAAGATAGCAACATCACAATGCCTCTGGAACAAAAGAATAGAAACTAGATCATTGTAATAAAAGAATGGAGTTGAAAATGCCAACTTCTGCCACAAATGAGCTTGGAAGGCACCCTTACAAGAAGGTTATAACGAAGTTGTTGGAAAACCCACAACGAAAAGAGTAAGCTTGTTGTGGGCTTATGGAAAACATCCCGAAATATTGAGGTGAAATTCTGCCACTAATGAAAAACAATAGATTGGATTGCTATGAACAAGGAGACGAGAAACTTATTTCACCAGGAGGATAAATGAAGAATTTGGGTCATTTATGAGCACCATAAATAGCAATAATCCTTAGGGAAAGCTTTAGGTGAAATATAACCCAAGATAATTCCAATGAAGAGATTGATGGGTTGCAGAGGATCTCATGACCGAATTGAAAATGATGGCTTTAAAATATGTCATTCCGGACAATTTGTGAATCATGAAGCATGAAGGGAAATTGCCAAGAATGACATAACACCACCTGAAAAGATAAGGTAGAAGGAATAGCACTTAGGAATGCAAGATGAAGAAAGCTTGAACTTCTCAAAACAAGACATGTGTTGAACACCATGCTTATTTTAGAGTATAGCTTGGCGGATCTTAGCTTCGAGAAAAATCTTGAGGACAATTGGAGAATGAAAGGAATCCTTGATGAACCACCATGTAGAGCCTCCATGAAGAACTCCGGTAATAAAAGGATGATCAAGCAAAAGGGAAAGTTGAAAAAACTCCAGGAGAAGCCTTGCAAAGATTAGATGAAGCTTTGAAATGATATAATTGAAATAACTTGGAGCTCCGTAAAAGAAATATGAACAACTCTGAAAGAAGAAATTAGATCCGTTGGATGAAACAAGAATAAGAATTACGTTATGCGTATCTTCACCAATTTAAATTGATGACAAGCGCGGATTTGGCATGCTACTTATTCTCTTAGAATGGATTAAGATAGATATTGCGCAAACTTGAGAAAATATTGATGGAACCACTAGTAGGATTTGGAAAGAACGAATGAATTGAATTGTTACAATAACAACGGAAGAGAATTCTTGAACGAACCACCGTAAGAATTGAAAACGAACAAAGAAAAGATAAATAAACACCGGGAAGAATTGGAAAAAATGAAAGAAGATACTTGAGGGGATTTAGATACATGAGAACGAAGAGATCATGAACTGATTAGAGGATATTTGAGCGTTGCACCGGTAAGATTTGGAGAATGGGAGCTGAAAGTTGGAATGAATAATTATGAGATGATGGCTCCGGAGAATCAAACTGGAAAGACTCCTGAATTGCTCCGGATGGTTGAAAAGAATTCTCACAATCGAAAATAATTATGAGAGGATGGCATCAAGCTAGAATCACGAATCTTTGAGAGAACGAACCAAGATTTAGAGGAAAACACTTCTTCGGTCTTCAAATGTTGAGAATGACGATGAGAAACACCACCATGAATTGTTGAGATACTTCGGGATGAAAATTAGAAAGGTTGAACCAACGATGAAAAGAATTTGAAAGTGATATTGGAAAAGGCAATTAACTAATGAAAATTCATCTTTACGTCAAACTTTAGAAGATTTGAGAATAGCTCCGAGAAAGTAGAAGAGTCAAGTAAGATCCTGGGAAATGACCTGTGGGTTAGGGCCCACTCCAGAGAAACACCGTTGAAAAGATTGCTTGAAAAGGGAGATTGCACCAGTTGAATTAAATGGCTTGAATGAGATAACAACCTCGAGATATCTTGAACGGATTAGGAATGAAAATACAAATCTCCTGAGATATCTTCGGCACTTCGGATATGAATAGAGAGAGATGAACGATTAAGAGGTGCACCGGCATGAGAAAACATTTGAAACAAGGAAAGGACATGATTGAGAAAGCTTGACTTGAATCCATCGGATAAGAAAAGAGAAAAGAATGATGAACTTGTAGAGCATCTTCATGAGAACCACTGGGTAAGAACATTGACGGAAAAAAATGGAGAGACTTCACATCCATAAGAAGGATAATTGATTAAGAAATCTGAGTCCTTGAAGAAAAAGGGCGGGAAAAACAAAGACAACTTGGGACGGATAAAACAAACACCGTTGGGAAAACTGAGAGGTGATCTTGCGAATGTTGAAATGATCGGATCCTCTTGAAGAGAAAGACATCGGTTGAAAAGGATTGACATGACAATCTCGATTATCATGAAGGATTGGTATTCACATAGGAGTGTGAGAACACCACTTAGGGGAAGGTATGGAATCAACACTTGACATTGAAGCAACTAGAATACCACAACTGGAAAAAAACAAAGGATTGGCTTGCAAAATAAGCCGGAAACAAACATATGATAGATCCCATATCGTATCATGTGTCTGTTGGAAAGATATTCTAGGAGCTACTTGAATTCCCACTTATAAACTCCCAAACTTTCTGGTTATGCAATCAGGTGTTGGGGATACAGGGGAAGCATAATATCTCACCCAAACTAACAATTCCTACATCTAGCTGTATCCATCCTTCAACACATAACCAAGAAACCTTCTGAAATCATGTACCTCAACCTTTGAAAAGCATCTGTTATACGAGTTATGGGAATACTCCCGAACTCCCGCCCCAGTACTAGGTGGCGTCGAGGTTATCTCACCAACAACTGCAAAAAAGAAATTTTCGATGTCAGCAAACTCAGGTATTCCAGAACTACAACGATAAAATTGTGACGACAACACCTCGGAGCTCAACTCCCCGGGACACTGCCACAACCCCTAAATGTCAGGAGGCACCAAGAACAATGTTCTCATCACAAGACTATCGGAACGATTCCGAGATACCCGCGTGATCCTAAAAAAATCGTGAAATTTGAGGAGAGGAGAGTCAAAACTTCTACGTCAAGAGGCCTCACCAGAGCGACGAAGGGACTGGGGAGTAAAAAGAATCCTACTCTCCGATATATATAATCCCAAGACTCAAAACATTTTGTTCTAGACTCAACAACGTCAGCGATTCGATCAAGCAGGGGGTCTCTCTAAGTCGGGGATGGCTCTGATACAAACTTGTAACACCCACAATGCAACTATATCTCCCACGTGTCGGGGCACGACTTAGAGGCATAGCCACGTGGTTGGCTTGTCGCAAGAGGGGTAATCTTTACACATCCCATGTACTGAATAAGAAAGGGATAAAGAGTTGGCTTACAATCGCCACTTCACACAAATACAAGTGAAACATACATCATCCAAATTACAAACAAGGTCTGACTACGGAACCAAAATAAAAGAACACAAGCCCAAATGCTAGATCCCCGGTCGTCCCAACTGGGCTCCTCCACTGATCAACAAGAAACGAAACACAACAACGAAAAAGATCTTCATCGAGCTCCCACTTGAGCTCGGTTGCGTCATCTGCACTGGTATCATTGGCACCTGCAACTGTTTGGAAGTATCCGTGAGTCACGAGGACTCAGCAATCTCACACCCGCGAGATCAAGACTATTTAAGCTTATGGGTAGGAGAAGGTAGTGAGGTGGAGCTGCAGCAAGCACTAGCATATATGGTGGCTAACATATGCAAATGAGAGCGAGAAGAGAAGCAACACAACTGTTGAGAAGCTAGAAATGATCCTGAAACTACTTACGTTCAAGCATAACACAAGACCGTGTTCTCTTCCCGGACTCCGCCGATAAGAGACCATCACGGCTACACACACGGTTGATTCATTTTAATTAAGTTAAGTGTCAAGTTCTCTACAACCGGATATTAACAAATTCCCATCTGCCACATAACCGCAGGCACATCTCTCGAAAGTTTATACCCTGCAGGGGTGCCCCAACTTAGCCCATCACAAGCTCTCACGGTCAACGGAGGATATTCCTTCTCCTGGGAAGACCCGACCAGTCTCGGAATCCCGGTTACAAGACATTTCGACAATGGTAAAACAAGACCAGTAAGACCGCCCGAATGTGCCGACAAATCCCGATAGGAGATGCACATATCTTGTTCTCAGGGTACACCGGATGGGCAAGACGTCGGGTTGGCATAGACCCTGGTTGCCCAGGGGGCGCCGGACATCGCCCAGTTCGGACCAACACTTAGAGAAGCACTGGCCCGGGGGGGTTAAAATAAGATGACCCTCGGGTTAATTACTCCCAAAGGAAAGGTGTAGGTTGTTAGGCAAATGTAAAACCAAGGTTGGGCCTTGCTGGAGGAGTTTTATTCAAAGCGAACTGTCAAGGGGTTCCCATAACACCCCACCGTGTAAGGAACGCAAAATCAAGGAACATAACACCGGTTTGACGGAAACTAGGGCGGCAAGAGTGGAACAAAACACCAGGCATAAGGCCGAGCCTTCCACCCTTTACCAAGTATATAGATGCATTAAAGTAAATAAGATATAATAATGATATCCCAACAATATCCATGTTCCAACATGGAACAAGCTTCATCTTCACCTGCAACTAGCAACGCTATAAGAGGGGCTGAGCAAAAGCGGTAACATAGCCAAACAACGGTTTGCTAGGAAAGGTGGGTTAGAGGCTTGACATGGCAATATGGGAGGCATGATATAACAAGTGGTAGGTAGCACGACATAGCGATAGAGCGAACAACTAGCAAGCAAAGATAGAAGTGATTTCGAGGGTATGGTCATCTTGCCTGAGATCCCGCAAGGAAGAAGAACGAGTCCATGAAGAAGACAAACGGACGAGGTCGAACGAATCCTTACAAACACGACGTTATCGGAACTAACCCGAAGAAGCAACACCGTAAAGAAGCAAACAACATGGTAAACAACCATCACATAATCATGGCATGATGCACAACCAAGTATGATGCATGTTCGGTTTAATGAGGCATGGCATGGCAAAGTGCACAAGCAAAACTACAAGTTAAGTGGAGCTTAATATGCAACGAGTTGCATATTGAAGAAACACCACAACAATTATTTAGTTCTCTCCCGTTTAAGTACTCAACAATATTAAATGTTGGTTAGCATGGCAAGGGGTGAAACATAATAAAACTACTTAACTAGGCAAGTTTAAATGAGGCCGGAACAACAAACACCAAGTCTGGAGAATCCCCATGCGCAAATTATGGATTTGGTACTGTTCTGCCCTATACACAATTTTAGAGTTGTTAAACATGTAGAGTAATGCCAACATGTTAAACTATGCATTTTTCTACCACATTTACATATAAAGTTTATTTAAAATGGAGCTACGGTTATTTAGTTATGAAATAAAGCATTTTAACAAGTTATTGAAGCAAATTTAAACAAATAGAATTTAAACATTTTAAACATGCGTGAAAGTTGGAAATTATTAATCTACACAAAATTCTAAGCATTTTACATATTAAGTTTGTTTAATTCCGATGCACGGTTGTGAAGTTATTAAATGCATGATCTAGAGGGACATTTCTGTAAAACTGTTAACTCTGGAAATTTGACAAATTTGCAGTAGCAAAAAAACACCTCGGGCCATATCTAGCTGGCCCAACAAGCAGAAAAAAAACAAGAGGAGGGGCGCTTGGGGCGGCTCACCCATGGGCCAAGCCCAGCTGGCGAAGAGGGAGGCTGGCAGGGGAAAGCGGCTGGGCTGCAGTGCCTTATTGGGCCTTTACGAGGCCCACACGATGCGAGCGAGAGGGAGGGTCGCGGCCGCTTGAGACGAGGGAGCTCCTGTTGCTTGATACCAACAGAGGCGGCAGCACGTCATGGCGATGCAGAAGATGGCCAAAGGCGCGATGCAAGGACAGGGGACCAGCGGGCACGGCGGATTCGGCCAGTCCGAGGGTCAGGGAGGCGGTTCTCGGCCAGTCCGAGGGTCAAGGAGGCAGTTCTCGGTGACGAGGAACTCTGGCGGGACAGACTTGGCAGGGCGACGGCTCTCGAGTGGCGACGGCACTTGACAGCGGTGGGGTTCATCAGTCTCCGGGCGTCCACGGCGGTGCGAGGGAGACCTAGGACGAGAGCAGGGTCGCGAGACCCAGTCGGTGGAGACCTTGAAGCTCCATGGACGGCGGCGGAGCTCCATGGATGGTAGCGAGGTTAGGTGTCCATGGCGGCGTGGATCTTACGGAGAGAGAGGTCAGGGAAGGGGAGGAGAGAACCGGAAGGGAAAGAGAGGAGGGGAGGGACGGCGAGGTCCAGCCTGGTCATGGCCTCGTCGGCCGGCAGGGTGGAGCTCCGGCGGTGGCTGTCGTCGGCCAGGGAGGAGGCAGGAGCCAGGGTGCGCGGGGGAGGTGGAGCGCTAGTGGCTGGGTGGACCGATGGGAGTGCTGGTGGAGGTGGTGTGGCTCGCAGACAAGGGGATCGAGGAGGTGGTGCTGGGAGATGTAGTTGGATGGATTGATTGATTGAAAACAGTGGGGATTGGCCGGCGTTGAAAACAAGGAGAGTGGCGGCGGATGGGATGGATGGATGGGACAAGGCTAGGGTTAAGGTATGATCTGATTTAGTAAGTGGGTGGACTATATATAGGGAAATAGATTAGGTTAGGACCCTCCGATCTTAATTGGACGGTCCGGATAAATAGGCTAGGGAGATCAAATAATAAAACGGAGATGTTTTATAGATGTTTGGGAATGATCCGGACCCAACGGTAACGATAGTCCGGTTCGGGTTCGGGGAAGTTTCGGACACGCGCGAGGGGTCGATGCACTGCGCAAGGAGGGGTAGGCTGGGCCTAGGTGGACTGTGAAGAGGAGTTGGATTGAGAGGAGAGAAGAGAAGGAGAGGCTCGACAGCAGTTTTTGGAGACCAAAAACGTCCGACGATAGACCGGCTATACTGTCGCTATAGTTAACCGTTGGGGCATCAAACGGACTCCGAATGGGATGAAACTTGGCAGGCGACCTACTGACAACATAACAACACCGCAAGCCAACTTTCAACCCATTCTGATAACATTTTCCGGCCACCTATAAAATAATATTTCGGACGTGCTGCGGGCGCATGCAAGTGTGTCTGGGCTCAGAACGGGCAACGGAGAGAACTGGGAGACCCGGACGAATACAAGTTTTGAAAAACATGACGATGCAATGCACATGATGACATGGCAATATGCAACACGCAAACAAAAGACAAGGCAAGAACAGTGAATAACCGGAAGACACCTGGCGCAACAGTCTCGAGGCGTTACACCCTCCCACTTGGGCTTGAGTTTGTCCTTTTTCTTCTCCGGCAAGCGTAGGACGAGTTCGCCGACATTATAAGTCTTGGCCCATACTTCTTTGCTTTGGTATTTGCAGGCCTGTTGTTGATAAAATGGGGAACGTGCTTTTGCAACATCGCGCTCCTCCTCCAGGGCATCTAGGATGTCCTGCCGATCAAGCTCGGCCTCTCTCTCTCTCTCTTCGTACATGCACACTCGAGGTGAGTCATGGATAATATTGCAGGGCAACACAGCCTCCGCACCGTACACCATGAAGAAAGGTGTATATCCGGTAGTGCAGTTGGGCGTGGTCCGCAGCCCCCAGAGTAGGGAATCAAGCTCCTCAACCTAGTGCTTGTCTGATTCTTTCAAAGACCGCACTAGTCTAGGTTTGATGCCTCTCATAATAAGACCATTGGCCCGTTTGACTTGACCGTTTGTTTGCGAGTGATAGACAGAGGCGTAATCGAGCTTAATGCCCAGATTAGCACACCAAGTCACCTCATCGGCTGTGAAATTGGAGCCGTTATTGGTGATGATGCTGTGTGGAATGCCATAACGGTGCACCACGCCGGATATGAAGTCTATTACTGGCACCGCCTCGGCCGTTTTGACTGGTTTGGCCTCTATCCACTTAGTGAATTTATCCACCATGACCAGCAGATACTTTCTCTTATGGCTTCCTCCTTTAAGGGGTCCGACCATATTGAGCCCCCAGACCGCGAAAGGCCAAGTGATGGGGATCATTTGTAGAGCGGTGGGGGGCATATGGCTTTGGTTGGCGAATAGCTGGCATCTGATGCAACGTTGGACAAGGTCCTGTGCATCTGCTTGGGCCGTCGGCTAGTAAAAACCTGTACGGAAGGCATTGCTAACAAGGGCCCGAGCGGTAGCGTGGTGACCGCCGGGTCCAACATGAATTTTAGCCAAGAGCTATCGCCCCTCTTCCTCGGAGATACATCTTTGAAGAACTCCGGTAGCGCTTTTCTTGTAGAGCTCTCCTTCATGAACCTTGTAGGCCTTCGAGCGCCGAACAATGCGGCGAGCCTCATTCTGATCCTACGGGAGTTCTTTCCTATTAAGGTAGGCCAAGAAGGGTTAGGTCCATGGGGCAGTGACTGCCATGATTAGATGGGCCGACGGTGTTATTTCGGTGGCTGAGCCCCCGATGATATCATTGTGTTCGGAGGCTGAGGTTGTGTTCAGATCCGGACTGGTGTTACCGCTCTCCCCTTGCCACACCATGGACGGCTTAAAGAGCCTTTCCGGAAAGATATTAGGTGGGACGGGGTCGCGCTTGGCGCCAATGCAAGTGAGGACGTCCGCCGCTTGATTACTTTCTCGAGCCACGTGATGAAACTCAAGCCCCTCGAATCGAGCCGACATTTTTAGGACAGCGTTGCGGTAAGCCGCCATCTTCAGATCTTTGGCATCAAAATCTCCGTTTATTTGAGATATTGCGAGGTTTGAGTCCCCGCGCACTTCCAGGCATTGTATACCCATAGAGACAGCCATCCGGAGACCATGTAATAAGGCCTCGTATTCGGCTGCGTTATTGGAGTCTGTGTATAATATTTGGAGTAGGTACTGGACTACGTCTCTAGTGGGGGACGTTAAAACGACGCCCGCTCCTAATCCTGCCAGCATTTTGGAACCATCGAAATACATAACCCAGTTGGAATATGTGCCGTACTCTTTAGGGAGTTCGGCCTTTGTCCATTCGGCGACGAAGTCCGCCAGTACTTGGGATTTGATGGCTCAGTGCGGTTTGTATGTTATGTCGAATGGAAGGAGCTCAATGGCCTATTTGGCTATCCGGCCCGTAGCATCGCGGTTGTTTATTATATCATTGAGTGGTATTTCAGAAGCCACCGTGATAGAACATTCTTTGAAGTAGTGTCGTAGCTTCCGGGATGCCATGAAGACCGTGTATGCTATCTTTTCATAATGAGGGTACCGAGATTTGCATGGTGTGAGGATGGTGGATATGTAATATACCGGCTTCTGAAGTGGAAATTTGTGTCCGTCCTACACTCGTTCCATGATGAGCACGACGCTCACCACCTGGTGTGTTGCCGATATGTATAATAACATGGGTTCGCCAACGTCCGGTGCGGCCAGGATAGGGTTGCTCGCCAAAAGGGTTTTTATTTCTTCCAGTCTGGTTGTTGCCGCATCTGTCCACTCGAAGTGATCGGTGCGCTGGAGGAGGCGATACAATGGCAATGCCTTTTCCCCCAATCTAGATATAAAGCGGCTTAAAGCTGCCACGCACCCAGCGAGTTTTTGGACCTGTTTAAGGTCCGTTGGTGTGGCCAATTGTGACAAGGCATGGATTTTTTGGCTGGATTTGCTTCAATTCCTCTATTGGAAACAATAAAGCCCGGCAGCTTTCCAGCAGGAACGCCGAAAACACACTTTTCCGGATTGAGCTTGATGTCATATGCACGGAGGTTGTCGAATGTAAGATGTAAATCATCTATTAGTGAGTCGACGTGCCTAGTTTTAATGACGACATCATCCATGTATGCTTCAACTGTCTTGTCGATCTGTTTCTCCAGGCATGTTTGAATCATGCGTTGGTAGGTGGTCCCGGCATTTTTGAGCCCGAAGGGCATGGTGTTGAAGCAGAATGGCCCGTATGGGGTAATGAATGTCGTTGCGGCTTGATCGGACTCCTTCATTTTGATTTGATGGTATCCCGAATATGCGTCGAGGAAGCATAGTGAATCGTGTCCTGCGGTGGCATCGATAATCTGGTCGATGCGGGGGAGGGGGTGCTACCTCATGAGCACTGCGTTGGATTTCCCCGAAGAGGAAGGGATGATGCAGCAAAGTAGCATAAGTATTTCCCTCAGTTTTTGAGAACCAAGGTATCAATCCAGTAGGAGGCTACGCTCGAGTCCCTTGTACCTACACAAAAACAATAGCTCAAGACAACCAACGCGCTTAGGGGTTTTCAATCCCTTCACGTTCACTTACGAAAGTGAGATCTGATAGAGATGATAAATAATATTTTTGGTATTTTTGATATAGAGATGCAAAGTAAAAAGTAAAAGCAAAGCAATAATAAAGTGATGGAGATTGATATGATGAGAAAGAGACCCGAGGGCCATAGGTTTCACTAGTGGCTTCTCTCAAGAGCATAAGTATTCTACGGTGGGTGAACAAATTACTGTTGAGCAATTGACAGAATTGAGCATAGTTATGAGAATATATAGGTATGATCATGTATATAGGCATCACGTCCGATACAAGTAGACCGAAACGATTCTGCATCTACTACTATTACTCCACTCATCGACCGCTATCCAGCATGCATCTAGAGTATTAAGTTAAAAACAAAGTAACGCCTTAAGCAAGATGACATGATGTAGAGGGATAGTTTCATGCAATATGATAAAAACCCCATCTTGTTATCCTCGATGGCAACAATACAATACGTGCCTTGTTGCCCCTTCTATCACTGGGAAAGGACACCGCAAGATTGAACCCAAAGCTAAGCACTTCTCCCATGGCAAGAAAAACCAATCTAGTAGGCCAAACCAAACTGATAATTCAAAGAGACTTGCAAAGATAACCAATCATACATAAAAGAATTCAGAGAAGATTCAAATATTATTCATAGATAGACTTGATCATAAACCCACAATTCATTGGTCTCAACAAACACACTGCAAAAAGAAGATTACATCGAATAGATCTCCACGAGAGAGTGGGAGAACATTGTATTGAGATTCAAAAGAGAGAAGAATCCATCTAGCTACTAGCTATGGACCCGTAGGTCTGAAGTAAACTACTCTCACTTCATCAGAGGGGTTGGATGATGATGTAGAAGCCCTCCGTGATCGATGCCCCCTCCGGCAGAGCTCCGGAACAGGCCCCAAGATGTGATCTCGTGGATACAGAAAGTTGCGGCGGTGGAATTAGGTTTTTGGCTCCGTCCCCGATCGTTTGGGGGTACGTGGATATATATATATAGGAGGAAGAAGTACGTCGGTGGAGCTTCGAGGGGCCACGAGGCAGGGGGCGCGCTCTAGGGGGGCGCGCCCTAGGGGGGCGCGCCCTCCACCCTCGTGACCACCTCGTGGCTTTCTTGACGAAGGGTCCAAGTCTCCTGGATCTTATCTGATGAGAAAATCACGTTTCCGAAGGTTTCATTCCGTTTGGACTCCATTTGATATTCCTTTTCTTCAAAACCCTAAAATAGGCAAAAAAACAGCAATTCTGGGCTGGGCCTCCGGTTAATAGGTTAGTCCCAAAAATAATATAAAAGTGGATAATAAAGCCCAATAATGTCTAAAACAGTAGATAATATAGCATGGAGCAATCAAAAATTATAGATACGTTGGAGACGTATCAGGGGCAAGGGATCCTTAGGGCAGGCCTTATTGAGGTCTTTGAAATCGACGCACAGGCGCTAGGATTTATCCTTCTTTGGCACCATCACCAAGTTTGCTAGCCAGTCCGGGTGTTTTATTTCTCTAATGAATCCGGCCTCGATTAGCTTGGCTAGCTCCTGCCCCATCGCTTGACGTTTGGGTTCGGAAAAATGCCGCAGTGTTTGTTTGACCGTTTATATCCCTTCAATATGTTGAGGCTGTGTTCGGCCAATCTGCGTGGGATTTTTGGCATATCCGAAGGGTGCCAGGCAAATATATCCCAGTTTTCGCGCAGAAATTCTCGTAGGCGGTGTCGACCGTTGGGTCTAGTTGTGCCCCGATAGATGCTGTCTTCTTAGGGTCCATAGGATGGACTTGGAATTTGACTATTTCTTTTGCTGGTTTGAAGGAGGTGGATTTTGGTCGTTTGTCCAAGATTACGTCGTCCTTATCCACCATGGAGCGTAATGCGGTTAATTCTTCGACCGCGATGGCTTCAGATAATGCCTCAAGGGCCAGCGATGCGGTTTTGTTTTCGACGCGGAGTGCTATGCCCGGACCACTAGCGAGAGTGATTATGCCGTTGGGCCCCGGCATCTTGAGCTTCATATACCCATAGTGAGGTATAGCCTGGAAGCGTGTAAATGCATCTCGCCCCAATAGGGTGTGATATCCGATGTTGAAAGGGGCCACTTGGAAGGTTAGTTCTCCGGTGTGCCGAATACCACATCAAGTATGATTTTTCCCATGCATCATGCCTCCCGACTAGGAATAATTCCCCGGAAGGTCATACAACAAGCAAACATGGTCATTCAAACTGGTATTGTGTCAGTCTAAGTACACTGGTTATGGTTAAATAAAAATGGAAAGGCGTGTTAACTACAAGATGCAGCAACCAAATGTAGTCATTCATAATGGTATTATTGAAATTGGTACTGATGAAATTGAACTACACAGTTCATACTTGCACATATAGAACATCACATTGTGAATAACTGGAATAAACAAGGCATACTACAAACAACCAAAGATAGCATTTGAAACTGAACATATGCTAAATACAAACAACCGAACAATCAAAAAACTCTAAAAGAGGCATATGCTCACTATAGCAGGCTTAACAACAAGCAAATATATGCATTCCTATCGGTATGTTTAAAACTAGATTGATGAAATGTACTGCGCAGTAAATAATTGCACATATAGAGCATCACATTGTGAACAACTAAAATAAACAAGGCATACTGCAAACAACTAGATATAGCAATTAAAACTGGACATATTCTCACTACACTACAAAAGGGACTCGACAAAACAAATCATGGGTTTCCCCCTGTGAAGAGGCATGGCAAAACAAATCATGGGTTTCCTCACTTGTCACGGATGGGCTCGTTCCCGTGGGAAGAGCACGGACCCTGGATGCGCTCCATGTTGTCGCAGATGGGCTCCTTCCCCTTGGAAGAGCACGGCTGTAGGGTGCCCTCCCTGATGTCGCAGACGGGCGCTTTCCCCTTGGAAGAGCAGATGGGCTCTTTCCCCTTGGAAGAGCCGAAGAGGGTGCCCTCCTCATGGTCGCTGTCAATGAGGTCTGACTTGGAAGCTGTGGATCCCAAGCCAGCATCGTAGAACGTGTCCTTCAGAAATGACAAAAGGGGCTCGATGGCGATGTAGAATGGCAAATTGTTGATAGCGAGCTAGAGGAGATCAGCGGCGGGGCCATGGATGAGATCGACGGCGATTGAACCCGAGGGGTTGGGGGTGGGCCACTTAAACTGTGACGCAGCCCGCCTCAGGGCGTCGTTGTCGATGACCTCGATGTCGTAGCCGACGGATGAGACATGCCCGCATACTCTAGCCCGCTGCTTGAGTGTCTGCCGCCAGTAATGGTCGTCAACTTCCTCGGCGACATCAGACGAAGAGACGGCTATACACCTCTTTTGGGCCAGTCGCTCCTCGAGCTCCACGGGAAGCGTAGGCGGGCTTAGGCTGCGACGCTCTGGAGTGGGGGATGGGGATCTGTGGGAAAAGGGGCGTTTGGCAAGCGTCATCTAAGAAACTCAGGGTGACCTGGGTATGGAGATTGGTGGGTAAGCTGCACGGGCAAACCGGCATATGTTGACAATGGAGGCCTTGCAGTGACGGGGACTTTGCTAGGGTTTCGAGCGAGGGAGGTGTGTGTGTGTGTGTGTGCGCGCACGCCCGAGGAGGTTTTGGTGTGTGTGTGTGTGTGTGTGTGGAGGGGGGCGCAAGGTGTTTGAGGAAATGACGCGGGTACTGAACATTTTACTACGCGGGAGTCAAAGGCGGTAGTGAAATGTCGGGCTATTGAAATTTTTGATGATAGTGCATCGCACATGGTCCGGAGATAATAACCATGTGTTGCAAAACAGAAAAACCCTCGAGGCAGGCAGATATTTTCTAGGGATGCAAGCGGGATTGGGAACAAGAAACATCGCACACGGTCCGAAGATAACAACCGTGTGTTATGAAACAGAAAAACCCTTGAGGCGGGCAGATATTTTTGAGAGGGGGAGCCTCGTGGAGCCCAATGTACTGTGCGGATGTGTGCGTGACAGGTGCACCGGCGTGGCATACGGTTAGTTTGAGTGAACCGTGTCTATTGTGTCATCCGACTTGTCTAATGTTCATAAATTTGGCGAAAAATGATGCGGGAGAGGGTCAGGACACGAACACACTTGCATGTGAACCAAATTTATGTATCAAAAGGGTGGTTTGATTTTCAAATACCAAATGGAACTTCGATGTGGCACCTCTCTCGCAAAGCGCACGGTATTGCTTGCCCCACCCCCCTCGTGTTGGCACGTGGGAATCCTAAGTTATGAATGCATGCCCCCTTCCCATCAACCGAGGTTCACCTCTGAAAGTGCGAATTAGCTAGCAGCCCCCCTCCTCCCTCGTGTCGGCGCGAAGGGAATCCTAAGCTATGAATGCATGCCCCCCCCCAACCGAGGTTCACCATAGCAAAGTGCGAAGTAGCTAGTAGCCCCCCTCCCTCGTGTTGGCACGAAGGGAATCCT